>NC_134832.1:153761434-153840263 GCF_004210375.1 Tachypleus tridentatus | reverse complement strand
GTGAAAATGAACTACTAATAACAGTTAAAACATAATTAAAACAACCATACATATCTATAAATATTACTCTCAAACTGCCATGAAGTGTTGAAAATGAACTACTAACAGGTGAAAACATATATAAAACAACCATACATATCTATAAGTATTACTCTCAAACTGCCATGTGAGAAGTGTTGAAAATGAACTACTAATAACAGTTAAAACATAATTAAAACAACCATACATATCTATAAATATTACTCTCAAACTGCCATGTGAAGTGTTGAAAATGAACTACTAATAACAGTTAAAACATAAATACATATCTATAAATATTACTCTCAAACTGCCATGTGAGAAGTGTTGAAAATGAACTACTAATAACAGGTGAAAACATAAATTAAAACAACCACACATATCTATAAATAATATTACTCTCTCTCTGCCATACCAGAAGTGTTGAAAATGAACTACTAATAACAGGTGAAAACATAATTAAAACAACCATACATATCTATAAATATTACTCTCAAACTGCCATGCAGAAGTGTTGAAAATGAACTACTAATAACAGTTAAAACATTATTAAAACAACCATACATATCTATAAATATTACTCAAACTGCCAATGCGAGAAGTGTTGAAAATGAACTACTAATAACAGTTAAAACATAATTAAAAAACAACCATACATATCGATAATATTACTCTCAAACATGTGAGAAGTGTTGAAAATGAACTACTAATAACAAGTAAAACATAATTAAAACAACCACACATATCTATAAATATTACTCTCAAACTGCCACGGAGAAGTGTTGAAAATGAACTACTAATAACAGTTAAAACATAATTAACACAACCATACATATCTATAAGTATTACTCTCAAACTGCCACGGAGAAGTGTTGAAAATGAACTACTAATAACAGTGAAAACATAATTAAAACAACCATACATATCTATAAGTATTACTCAAACTGCCATGTGAGAAGTGTTGAAAATGAACTACTAATAACAGTTACAACATAATTAAAACAACCATAAAGCATATCTCTATAAATATTACTCTCAAACTGCCACATGAGAAGTGTTGAAAATGAACTACTAATAACAGTTAAAACATTTTTAAAATAACCATACATATCTATAAGTATTACTCAAACTGCCACATGAGAAGTGTTGAAAATGAACTACTAATTACACTTAAAACATAATTAAAACAACCACACATATCTATAAGTATTACCTCAAACTGCCAATGAGAGAAGTGTTGAAAATGAACTACTAATAACAGTGAAAACATAATTAAAACAACCATACATATCTATAAGTATTACTCTCAAACTGCCAATGTGAGAAGTGTTGAAAATGAACTACTAATAACAGGTAAAACATAATTAAAACAACCATACATATCTATAAATATTACTCTCAAACTGCCATTGAGAAGTGTTGAAAATGAACTACTAATAACAGTTAAAACATTAATTAAAACAACCATACATATCTATAAATATTACTCTCAAACTGCCACGTGAGAAGTGTTGAAAATGAACTACTAATAACAGTTAAAACATTATTAAAACAACCAACATATCTATAAATATTACTCTCAAACTGCCATGTGAGAACTGTTGAAAATGAACTACTAATAACAGTGTAAAACATTATTAAAACAACCATACATATCTATAAATATTACTCTCAAACTGCCACGCGGAGAAGTGTTGAAAATGAACTCACTAATAACAGTGAAAACATAATTAAAACAACCATACATATCTATAAGTATTACTCTCAAACTGCCATGTGAGAAGTGTTGAAAATGAACTACTAATAACAGTTAAAACATTATTAAAACAACCATACATATCTAAAGTATTACTCTCAAACTGCCATGTGAGAAGTGTTGAAAATGAACTACTAATAACAGTTAAAACATAATTAAAACAACCATACATATCTATAAATATTACTCTCAAACTGCCATGTGAGAAGTGTTGAAAATAAACTGCTGATAACGGTTAAAACATAATTAAAACAATCACACATATCTATAAATATTATTCCTCAAACTGCCATGTTGAAGGTGACAAAATGACAAGTAATCTTTGCTTACTGAAAACATCCAAGTTTCAACAAAGAATAATGCAGCACAAATTACAAAAAAAGTGTTGAATAATTTACACAAAAGAATGAAATTACTGATAAGATGGTTATTTGGTGGATTACAAGGGCATATACTCAGATCAACAGGTGTTATGGACACTTAAATTAAAAAACCACAATTACTGACATCAAATTTCCAATTTGTGACTTAATAGCTATATTATTTGTTTATCTGATCTGAGCAATAAAGCTTAGATAATATACATTAGTTATTTTACACTTTATAGAATAAAATACTGACTCTCAAGTACATGTTTTAGATATTACTAAAACCATACTAATAATAAAAATTCAATATCCACAGAGGCAAACAAACATTTTTTTCTATGTATAAATATTCTTACCGTGTGATTGTTTATATAAACATCCTCTTCATACCTTGATTGAATTGTCCTCTTTTTACCACCCTTTATTACTCTTGACCACGCCTGGAATATTCCACATACTCCTCCTATAGTTTATTTAATAAAAGCATTTACAGAAGGTGCAAAATACAGTGTAGCAATATGTCTGTTTTAAGACTAACCAAGTCATCAACTGAAAGTACAAAATAAAGTGCAGAAACAGAACTGTGTTTGTTGTTAGACTGACTGCTGTTACAAGTTAATCAACAGGATTTATATTAAATACTATACAACAACAGAACTGTGTTTGTTGTTAGACTGATCAAGCTTTTACAAGTTAATCAACAGGATGTACACAATACTGTACAACAAAACTGTGATTGATTTGAGGCTAACCAAGACATCACAAGTTAATCAACAGGATGTACACAATACTCTACAACAACAGTAGAACTGTACTGATGTCAGGCTAACCAAGACATCACAAGTTAATCAACAGGATGTACACAATACTGTACAACAACAGAACTGTGATTGATGTAAGGCTAACCAAGACATCACAAGTTGATCAACAGGATGTACACAATACTGTACAACAACAGAACTGTGACTGATGTAAGACTAACCAAGACACGTACACAATACTGTACAACAACAGAACTGTGATTGATGTAAGACTAACCAAGACATCACAAGTTGATCAACAGGATGTACACAATACTGTACAACAACAAAACTGTGATTGATGTGAGGCTAACCAAGACATCACAAGTTAATCAACAGGATGTACACAATACTAAAAACAACAACAGAACTGTGATTGATGTGGAGGCTAACCAAGACATCACAAGTTAATCAACAGGATGTACACAATACTGTACAACAACAGAACTGTGACTGATGTAAGACTAACCAAGACATCACAAGTTAATCAACAGGATGTACACAATACTGTACAACAACAGAACTGTGATTGATGTAAGACTAACCAAGACATCACAAGTTAATCAACAGGATGTACACAATACTGTACAACAACAGAACTGTGATTGATGTAAGGCTAACCAAGACATCACAAGTTGATCAACAGGATGTACACAATACTGTACAACAACAGAACTGTGATTGATGTAAGGCTAACCAAGACATCACAAGTTGATCAACAGGATGTACACAATACTGTACAACAACAAAACTGTGACTGATGTAAGAGGCAGGAACCAAGACATCACAAGTTAATCAACAGGATGTACACAATACTGTACAACAACAGAACTGTGACTGATGTAAGGCTAACCAAGACATCACAAGTTAATCAACAGGATGTACACAATACTGTACAACAACAGAAACTGTGACTGATGTAAGATGTAAAACCAAGACATGTACACAATACTGTACAAACAACAGAACTGTGATTGATGTAAGGCTAACCAAGACATCACAAGTTGATCAACAGGATGTACACAATACTGTACATCAACAAACTGTGATTGATGTGGAGGCTAACCAAGACATCACAACAGTTAATCAACAGGATGTACACAATACTGTACAACAACAGAACTGTGACTGATGTGAGGCTAACCTAGATATTACATGTTAATCAACAAGATGTATACAATACTGTACAACAGAACTGCGACTGATGTAAGACTAACCAAGACATCACAAGTTAATCAACATGATGTACACAATACTGTACAACAACAGAACTGTGATTGATGTGATTGAGGCTAACCAAGACATCAACAAGTTAATCAACAGGATGTACACAATACTGTACAACAACAAAACTGTGATTGATGTGAGGCTGAGACAACCAAGACATCACAAGTTAATCAACAGGATGTACACAATACTGTACAACAACAGAACTGTGATTGATGTGATTGAGTAGCTAACCAAGACATCACAAGTTAACTGTACAACAACAAACTGTGATTGATGTAACCAAGACACACAATACTGTACACAATACACAAAAACAGAACTGTGACTGATGAGGTAAACCAAGACACTAACCAAGACATCACAAGTTAATCAACAGGATGTACACAATACTGTACAACAAGACAACAGAACTGTGACTGATGTAAGACTAACCAAGACATCACAAGTTAATCAACAGGATGTACACAATACTGTACAACAACAGAACTGTGACTGATGTAAGACTAACCAAGACATCACAAGTTAATCAACAGGATGTACACAATACTGTACAACAACAGAACTGTGACAATACATCAAAGTTAATCAACAACAGAACTGTGACTGATGATAAGACTAACCAAGACATCACAAGTTGATCAAGATGTAACTGTACAACAACAAAACTGTGACTGATGAGGTAGCCAAGACATCACAAGTTAATCAACAGGATGTACACAATACTGTACAACAACAGAACTGTGATTGATGTAAGGCTAACCAAGACATCACAAGTTGATCAACAGGATGTACACAATACTGTACAACAACAAAACTGTGACTGATGTGAGGCTAACCAAGACATCACAAGTTGATCAACAGGATGTACACAATACTGTACAACAACAAAACTGTGACTGATGTGAGAAGCTAGCCAAGACATCACAAGTTAATCAACAGGATGTACACAATACTGTACAACAGAACTGTGACTGATGTAAGACTAACCAAGACATCACAAGTTAATCAACAGGATGTACACAATACTGTACAACAGAACTGCGACTGATGTAAGGCTAACCACGATACACATGTTAATTAACAGGATGTACAGAATACTGTCCAACAACAGAAATTTGTTTTAAGTAAGGCTGACACTTTCTTGTTCATTAAAGATGCTGAAAGTCTAAGTTTTGTGGTGTTTTGTTCTTGTAACCTTAGCTAATATTTTTTATTCTTTTTCTTAGATATATGTACAACTATTCTTATCTCTTAAGAACAACAGAAATGATGAGTTAAAAATCAAAGACCACATTACAGAACAATCTGAACTACTTCATTTACTGTTTCTGTTTACCTACATGAAAGCAGGGGCTGAAACATAACACAAGTACAAGGTTTCTGACCTATCAATATTGTACTTTTCCAGTCATAAGTCCATTGGATCTGTCAAAATTATTACACCTATTTCATCATAATCAGTAGGTTCTCTCTCAGTGTTACCTCTATTTTCTTAGACTTTAGTCTAATTTATGATATTTACATTAATGTGTTCATGAAAAACATGTAAACAATTACAACTCCACACTGACACAACACTGATGTGGATTCAACTGTGGCCATGAGTTTATTTAGGTGTGTGAATAATGATTATGTACAACTGTGGCCATGAGTTTATTTAGGTGTGTGAATAATGATTATGTACAACTGTGGCCATAAGTTTATTTAGGTGTGTGAATAATGATTATGTACAACTGTGGCCATGAGATTATTTAGGTGTGTGAATAATGATTATGTACAACTGTGGCCATGAGTTTATTTAGGTGTGTGGTATAATGATGGTTATGTACAACTGTGGCCATGAGTTTATTTTGGTGTGTGGTATAATGATTATGTACAACTGTGCCATGAGATTATTTAGGTGTGTGGTATAATGATTATGTACAACTGTAATGGCCATGAGTTTATTTAGGTGTGTGGTATAATGATTATGTACAACTGTGGCCATGAGTTTATTTAGGTATGTGGTATAATGATTATGTACAACTGTGGCCATGAGTTTATTTAGTGTGTGAATAAGGATTATGTACAACTGTGGCCATGAGTTTATTTAGGTCTGTGGTATAACGATTATGTACAACTGTGGCCATGAGATTATTTAGGTATGTGGTATAATGATTATGTACAACTGTGGCCATGAGTTTATTTTAGGTGTGTGAATAAGGATTATGCACAACTGTGGCATGAGTTTATTTAGGTCTGTGGTATAACGATTATGTACAACTGTGGCCATGAGATTATTTAGGTATGTGGTATAATGATTATGTACAACTGTGGCCATGAGTTTATTTAGGTATGTGGTATAATGATTATGTACAACTGTGGCCATGAGTTTATTTAGGTGTGTGAATAATGATTATGTACAACTGTAGCCAAGTGAGTTTATTTAGGTGTGTGAATAATGATTACAGTACAACTGTGGCCATGAGAGTTTATTTAGGTGTGTGGCATAATGATTATGTACAACTGTGGCCATGAGTTTATTTAGGTGTGTGGTATAATGATTATGTACAACTGTGGCCATGAGTTTATTTATGTATGTAGTATAATGATTATCTACAACTGTGGCCATGAGTTTATTTAGGTGTGTGAATAATGATTATGTACAACTGTGGCCATGAGTTTATTTAGGTGTGTGGTATAATGATTATGTACAACTGTGGCCA
The DNA here is from genome assembly GCF_004210375.1 of Tachypleus tridentatus. Taxonomy (NCBI): domain Eukaryota; kingdom Metazoa; phylum Arthropoda; class Merostomata; order Xiphosura; family Limulidae; genus Tachypleus; species Tachypleus tridentatus. The sequence continues at coordinate 153,833,386 of NC_134832.1, read as the reverse complement.
TGAGTTTATTTGGTGTGTAAACAATGATTATGTACAACTGTGGCCATGAGTTTATTTGGGTGTGTACAATGTACTACTGTGGCCATGAGTTTATTTAGAGGTGTGTGTATAATGATTATGTACAACTGTGGCCATGAGTTTATTTAGGTGTGTGTGGTATAATGATTATGTACAACTGTGGCCATGAGTTTATTTAGGTGTGTGGTATAATGATTATGTACAACTGTGGCCATGAGTTTATTTAGGTATGTGGTATAACGATTATGTACAGCTGTGGCCATGAGTTTATTTATGTATGTGGTATAACGATTATGTACAACTGTGGCCATGAGTTTATTTAGGTGTGTGAATAATGATTATGTACAACTGTGGCCATGAGTTTATTTAGGTGTGAGAATAATGATTATGTACAACTGTGGCCATGAGTTTATTTAGGTGTGAGAATAATGATTATGTACAACTGTGGCCATGAGTTTATTTAGGTGTGTGGTATAATGATTATGTACAACTGTGGCCATGAGTTTATTTATGTATGTGGTATAATGATTATCTACAACTGTGGCCATGAGTTTATTTAGGTGTGTGAATAATGATTATGCGTACAACTGTGGCCTGAGTAGGGTGTGGTATAATGATTATGCACAATAACTGCCATGAGTTTATTTAGGTGTGTGGTATAATGATTATGTACAACTGTGCCATGAGTTTATTTTAGGTGTGTAAATAATGATTATGTACAACTGTGGCCATGAGTTTATTTTAGGTAAGTGGGTATAATGATTATAAACAACTGTGCCATGAGTTTATTTAGGTGTTTGGTATAATGATTATGCACAACAACCGCCATGAGTTTATTTAGGTGTGTGGTATAATGATTATGTACAACTGTAGCCATGAGTTTATTTTAGGTGTGTGGTATAATGATTATGCATGTACAACTGTGGCCATGAGTTTATTTTAGGTATGTGGTATAACGATTATGTACAACCTGTGGCCATGAGTTCATTATGTATGTGGTATAATGATTATGTTACAACTGTGGCCATGAGTTTATTTAGGTGTGAATAGTGAATAATGATTATGCCATTTTACAACTGTGGTACTTGGAAACATGAGTTTATTTAGGTGTATTGGAATAATGATTATGTACAACTGTGGCCATGAGTTTATTTAGAGTGTGTGGTATAATGATTATGTCAACTACTGTGGTACATGAGTTTATTTAGGTGTGTGAATAATGATTATGTACAACTGTGGCCATGAGATTATTTAGGTATGTTGGTATGCTATGATTATGTACAGCCGTGGCCATGAGTTTATTTATGTATGTGGTATAATGATTATCTACAACTGTGGCCATGAGTTTATTTAGGTGTGTGAATAATGATTATGTACAACTGTGGCCATGAGTTTATTTAGGTGTGTGGTATAATGATTATGTACAACTGTGGCCATGAGTTTATTTAGGTGTGTGGTAACGATTATGATGGCCATGAGTTTATTTATGTGTGTATAACAACTGTACAACTGTGGCCATGAGTTTATTTAGGTGTGTGAATAATGATTATGTACAACTGTGGCCATGAGTTTATTTAGGTGTGTGAATAATGATTATGTACAACTGTGGCCATGAGTTTATTTAGGTATGTGGTATAATGATTATGTACAACTGTGGCCATGAGTTTATTTAGGTGTGTGAATAATGATTATGTACAACTGTGGCCATGAGTTTATTTAGGTGTGAGAATAATGATTATGTACAACTGTGGCCATGAGTTTATTTAGGTGTGTGGTATAATGATTATGTACAACTGTGGCCATGAGTTTATTTAGGTGTGTGGTATAATGATTATGTACAACTGTAGCCATGAGTTTATTTAGGTGTGTGGTATAATGATTATGTACAACTGTGGCCATGAGTTTATTTAGGTATGTGGTATAATGATTATGTACAACTGTGGCCATGAGTTTATTTAGGTGTGTGGTATAATGATTATGTACAACTGTGGCCATGAGTTTATTTAGGTATGTGGTATAACGATTATGTACAAGCTGTGGCCATGAGTTTATTTATGTGTGTGGTATAATGATTATGTACAACTGTGGCCATGAGTTTATTTAGGTGTGTGAATAATGATTATGTACAACTGTGGCCATGAGTTTATTTAGGTGTGGTATAATGATTATGTACAACTGTGGCCATGAGCCATGAGTTTATTTATGTACAACTGTGGCCATGAGTGTGTGGTATAATGATTATGTACAACTGTGGCCATGAGTTTATTTAGGTGTGTGAGAATAATGATTATGTACAACTGTGGCCATGAGTTTATTTAGGTGTGTGAATAATGATTATGTACAACTGTGGCCATGAGTTTATTTAGGTTATGTGGTATAATGATTATGTACAACTGTGGCCATGAGTTTATTTATGTATGTGGTGAATAATGATTATGTACAACTGTGGCCATGAGTTCGTTTAGGTATGTAATAGTGAGAGTTGAATGATTGTACTACAGGTTATGTAACAAGGAAAGTCCACTTATTTAACTACATGTTATATAATATTGAAAGTCAATCAATTACACTATAGGTTAAGTAACAGTGAAAGTTGACTGATTTCACTAATAGGTTCATTTAAGTATGAATTATTCCATATTATTCCTTTTGTTAATTTTAATGTGTGTAGTACTTTTTTAAAAAGAACTGTTTTAAAGAATAAATGCAAATTATTGTGAAACACTGATATTTCCCACAACAGTTTATGAATTTATTTTCTTTGTATTACAGTCACAAATATATACAATGTGTGTGCTATTTGCACTTTATCCAGTACAGAAAATTGAACACTGGACTTTAGCAATGTAAATGCATACAGGTTATGCTAAACCAACTGTGGGCCACAAGAAATGTATATTTAATATGCTTGTATATTGAGTAATACAAGCACAAATACAGGATAACAGTGGAAAATCTGATACTTATGTCAACTACATATGAAAACAAAAGTCAAAGTAGAAATATATTAAAGGTTCCTGTGGCAGCTATCTCAAAAATAAGTTCAATATCTTTTACCAACTGTAAAACATCTGATGAAACACTTGAAGGAGTCATTCTAAGGGTTTTCTTGATTTGTCAGTTTTGTTTATGTGGTGCATAAAAGATTTACAAATGCAAATGGACATGCAATTTAATATTTTAGTGTATTCTGACCTTCGATCAAAACGTGACCTACGAGAAGCTATTATCAGTTTTAACAAAAAACCCAAGATCGTTGTAACGTAAATGCCTGTAGAAAACATACGTACTATTTTAAGACAGCACGGTCTGTCAAATATTTATAAGTTTCAGAAAAGCTTCTGAATACTTTAGCTCTAACTGAACTAGCTGGTCATAACACTTTCTTCAGTTCTGTATTAAGACTGTTGTTTTTACTGAGTTAAGACAACAAATTAGAAAATAATTCCATTTCAATATTTATCATTAACAAAACTTATGTGCAACACAAATTCAATGGACTTTTACGAGAAATATTTCTCCTTTCACAATTTTTAAAGTAAATTACTAGTGAGAAAAATTGCAAAACTTACACTCTGAGCAAAGACGAGCTCCTTAGGTGGTGCACAAAGATGTTGTGCTCCTCCATACTTATCTAATATGGTACCTTTCTGTTTATCTTTCAATTCTTCTTTCTTCAATTCATACTCCTTGTTGAGCAGAGCCGTCTTTGTGGGTTCAGCTTGCAGATGAATGTCAATACCCTTTTCATACCCTTGCCATGCAAACACTGTTGTAGGGAAAGTTATGTTCTTTTATAAGATCTCTTGAAGAAAACAGTAACTATAATAACCTTAAGAAACAAATTCAAGTTAAGTTTATGAACCCTGTGTGCACAGGTGAAGTTCACAACCTTTAACACAGAGCCATTCAACATTTATCTGTTGTTAGAGTTACTAACTATTCATTTTACTCTTCACTGCTTATTCTGTGATAGTTCACAGTAGAGTATGCAGTATTATGTAATAGTGTTAGGACAAGAGAATATTTGGTTATTATTTATATTTTATGGAGCTCATTTTTCCATACCATAACAAAATGTAAGTTCCAACACTATGGTGATGTTTCACTGATTGCAGTTGACAACTGAATGAGCCAGGGTGAGAATACATATCATTCTCAAAAATGTCCATATAATTTTGCAAATAACATATCATAAGAGTTTCTGAATGAAGATATGGATCAAATTTAGGGTCTGAAATAACTCTCATGGTATCCAATGCAGTGCCTTAACTATATAGAAAGAAGCTAGCATATGATATCAGTATATGTTAGAATAAATCAATTTAATAGCTTTCCACAAATAAACCTTGATAAAAACGGTGATAAAATTTAATATTAAGGTTTATTGTCATGCCATGGCCCAAAACACAAAAATATCAGTAGAGCAGAGAGTTAACATACAAGGTTTACGTGATGCTGGATGGATTCTACAACAAATTGCTGCAGGCTTGAAATGCTCCAGAAACATTGTCAAGCGCACCCTTGATCATGGAACAGAGAAAGGTAAATTTGAAAACAGGAAAGGAAGAGGCAGAACACCTAAAGTCAGTGACTCTTATGCTATGTATCTGCAGCCTTCAGGACAGAAAGAAAGCTGACACTGATCTCAAGCATGTGATAAACAACCATGTACCAAATGATATAAAAGTGTCCAGATCTACATAATCAAGATGACTTAACAAGAATGGAATATTTGGTTCTGCAGCAGTTAAAAAATGTTAATCTCCAAATATTGTTAAGAGACTGAAATCTGCTAAAAAATACGAAAACTAGACTGTTGATGAATGGAGTAGTGTGTTATGGACAGATGAGTCCAGGTGTGAAATATGTGGTTCAAAGCATAGGTTGTATGTTCAGTGCAAGAAAGGTGAAAGATATTTAATTCAACACACAGCACCTACCATGAAGCATGGAGGAGGGGTGTTTTTTTCTGCTGAGGCAACAAGAGATATTTGCAAAATGGATGGAATAATGAACCAGCACAAATACCATTGGTTACTGATCTGTCATGGTTGTTTAAAAATTGATAGAAACTTCTACTACCAAGAAGATAATGATTCCAAACACTCATCCAACCTATGCAGAAATTACTTACCTAAAGAAGAAGCTGCCCGAGTCATTTCAAGTGATGCAATGGCTACAGACAGCCCTGGTTAAGCAGGTCTGGGATTTGATAGATCAAAATCCAGACAAATTAAAATTTACTTCCTAAGAAACTTTATGGAAGTGTATTAGATACATTTAGAGTCAAATCCCAACACTTTGATTAAGCACATTTCAGCAATGCCTGAAAGACTATCTACAGTTATTAAAGTAAAAGGGAGACACACAAAATATTAACTGTTTGATTAAGTCAAGCACTTCCACAAAGTTTCTGTTCTATTAAATATGAAGATTAATAAACTGTTCATGTTTCATATGTGATTTATCATCCATTGTTCTTTGAAAGTAGCCTTTTGTACATTACTATGTACCATAAAATATACAGGGACTGAAAAAAATTTAATATGTGACTTTCTGAGATTATAAAGGTTATACACATGTGGTATACACACTGTAAGAAAGAGTGAAGTATCTTCACATGGATATCACTTTGACTTGTCTAAGTCTGAATTACACTAACACAGTCAACTGACAGATATTCTGAGTAAATGGAACACATCTGAATTTCTCTATAGAGTAGACCTCTACCCTTGAGTAAAGAGACTGCTGGAACACATCTGAATTTCTCTATATAGACCTCTACTCTTGAGTAAAGAGACTGCTGGAACACATCTGAATTTCTCTATACAGCAGACCTCTACTCTTGAGTAAAGAGACTGCTGGAACACATCTGAATTTCTCTATACAGCAGACCTCTACATTTTACTCAATGTTGCTAAATCAGAAATGTAGGGTCAAAATAATAAAAGAGCACATAGTAAATTCAGAATTGTAATGAATCTTCCCTCTCCAACATGTGGTCAGTCCAAGAGACACTGAGTTATACACCACATAGTGTTATCTGTGAAATAAAAGCGAAAGCTTCTCTTGAACTGAGAAAACTTGAATGCTGAGATGTTAGGAAAAACTAAATAATCATCTTTAATTTCTACAAAGGGTCAACTTGTTCTCATGTAACTAAATATTCAGTTAAGTGAGTGTTGACTTGTTATGTTACTTGTTCACTGCAGGTTCAGTCTGTGGTATGCGATGTTTAATTGTGTCAAGCTATCTTTCTCAGATAGCATCTACTGCATATTATCCATATAAAACGTTTTAACAATAAAATTTAATAAAACAACAGAGATATTTCTGGTACTATTGTAGGTTAACATTATTATTAAAACAACTTACAACATCACTAAAACATGTTTTATGTATAGTGCTGCTATCTTGTAAGGAAAACTCTAATAATAGTTTGTACAGTAGATATCCTGCATAAAACTAAAATGACATTAAGACACATTGTAATGTGTGGTGTTTTCAAACCAACCTGCAGGACAGACACATTATGTGCTACTAAAAGGAGTGATTGTTCAGTGACTTTTCATTTTCTTTAGCTCGGACTGTGATAACTCAAACTACTCACAGTTACCAGACCCTTATTTCATATACCAAATTTTAAAGGAACCTATTAAGAAGTACATAATACATAAAATATCCAATTTTGAATTTTTTTTTCTTTCTTTGACATCTCATATTTTGTTTCACCCACCACCACACCTAAGTTTAACACAAAATGTGGTCTGGCTAACAAACAGATTAAGTCATGCATTAACTCCTTTTTAGACTGCATCTTTTTTTAACACAAGGTGTTTTTGATTGGATTAAAGAATATACTACAATATAATGCTTTACCATTGTTAACAAGGCATCATCTGCATGATACTGCTACATTAAAGGCTTATTGTTGTGTGTTAGTTTTTACTCCCAAATTTAGCTGCTTCCAGTTTTTCATAAGTCAGTTGGTGAACAGTTGAAATCAATCTATATCACCTTTCTGATCAAGCTGAATGAACCATAACCTGTAATTTGTGTCATTCAACATTTAACTTTGTGTTGTTAGCTATAAAACATAAGCAATCCATCAATGCCAACAGAACAAATAACCACATGAACTACAAAATAACCTAACAAGTTTTATTTTCAGCATAAAATAATGCTGTGTCCTTTGCAAAGAATCAAACCCCATATTTTAGTGTTCTAAATCAATAAACTCACCACAAACTCCTCAAGAGACATCCTAACACAAATAAAACAATGTAATATACCAAAACCTAGTAGTAAGTCTACTTTTATATCAGAAAACGTGTTAGTCAAAATGTCAGCTATCAAAGGCTCACATGTTAATATACCAAACACTAGCAGTAACTTACCTTTATACCATAGTAAGTGTGGGTAAAAATGTCAGCTATCAAAAGTTCAAGGCCCAGCATGGCCAGGTGGGTTAAGGCACTTGACTCATAATCTAAGGGTCACGGGTTCACATTCCCATCACACCAAATATGCCTGCCTTTTCAGCCATGGGGGACGTTATAATGTGACGGTCAATACAACTATTCGTTGGTAAAAGAATAGCTCAAGAGTTGGCAGTGGGTGGTGATGACTAGCTGCCTTCCCTCTAGTCTTACACTGCTAAATTAGGGATGGCTAGCACAGATAGCACAGTAACTTTGTGCAAAATTTAAAAACAAACAAACAAAGGCTCACATGTTAATATAGCAAAGACTAGCAGTAAGTTACCTTTATACCATAGTTAGTGTGAGTAAAAATGTCAGCTATCAAAGGCTCACATATTAACATACCAAAACTAACAATAAGCATACTTTTATACCAGGATAAGTGTTAACAAAAATGTCAGCTATCAAAGTCTCAAGTGTTAGTATACCAAAATCTAGCAGCAAGCCTACTTTTATACCAGAATAAGTGTTAGTAAAAATGTCAGCTATCAAAGTCTCAAGTGTTAGTATACCAAAATCTAGCAGCAAGCCTACTTTTATACCAGAATACGTTAGTAAAAATGTCAGCTATCAAAGTCTCAAGTGTTAGTATACCAAAATCTAGCAGCAAGCCTACTTTTATACCAGAATCGTTAGTAAAATGTCAGCTATCAAAGTCTCAAGTGTTAGTATACCAAAATCTAGCAGCAAGCCTACTTTTATACCAGAATAAGTTAGTAAAAATGTCAGATATCAAAGTCTCAAGTGTTAGTATACCACAATCTAGCAGCAAGCCTACTTTTATACCAGAATACGTTAGTAAAAATGTCAGCTATCAAAGTCTCAAGTGTTAGTATACCAAAATCTAGCAGCAAGCCTACTTTTATACCAGAATACGTTAGTAAAATGTCAGTTATCAAAGACTCGCATGTTAATATACCAAAACTAGCAGTAAGCCTACTTTTATAACGTGTTAGTCAAAATGTCAGCTACTGTGATATTTAACTTCAATCTGTAGATAATATATCGTTTTATTACTTTTCTCACTTTCTCTTTGAGCTAATAATGTGTCTGGCTAGATATTGTAGAAATGAGGTGAATCAAATGTTGTTCATAAGTGAAAAAACTGGCTGCAGTATTCTTATCACTGTACTTCCTTATTACAGTTTCACCATTAAATGAACCAGTTAATGTAAGGGGAGAAAAGTTTAAAATAGAATTTGTTGTTAATCACCAAATAAAACCAATGAAATTAATGAGAAATTCTGTGGCTTAATGAATAATTCAACTATTAATGATGTTGAAGTTATGTCAGATTTCAAGTATATAGACTGGATTTTAAAATTTTCAGGATAGTTTTCTTCGACAATAGTGAGGAAACTGACTAGGAATAATGCTATTTTAGATTTATTAACTTCTAATAAAGAAATGGTTGACAGAGATTAGAAAACATTTGTTGGAAGCGATATTTACATAAGATGTTCACTGTGCATGAAGACATTCACTTACACTAGATGTTTCACTGCATATTAAGACATTCACTTACACTAGATGTTTCACTGCATATTAAGACATTCACTTACACTAGATGTGTCACTGCATATTAAGATATTCACTTATACTAGATGTTTCACTGCAGATTAAGATATTCACTTATACTAGATGTTTCACTGCAGATTAAGATATTCACTTATACTAGATGTTTCACTGCAGATTAAGACATTCACTTATACTAGATGTTTCACTGCAGATTAAGACATTCACTTATACTAGATGTTTCACTGCATATTAAGACATTCACTTATACTAGATGTTTCACTGCATATTAAGACATTCACTTATACTAGATGTTTCACTGCATATTAAGACATTCACTTATACTAAATGTTTCACTGCAGATTAAGACATTCACTTATACTAAATGTTTCACTGCAGATTAAGACATTCACTTATACTAAATGTTTCACTGCAGATTAAGACATTCACTTATACTAGATGTTTTGCTTCACATGAAGATAAAAATAATGGGGTTGTGGTTTCAAATTTCTAAAAAGTAAATATTGAAGAGATGAAGCAAGAACTGCATACTGTGAATTGGGTAACTGTATTAGTTGGAAATACTGATCAAATGTAGAGGGTTGAAATACATTCTTAAATATTCAAGATAAGCATGTTTCTTATAGGAAAATAATGGCTGCAAATAAGAAAATAAGAGATTGGCTTACAAAAGATAAAATTAAAGAAAATAATTTTATTTACAAGAAGTTTAAACTGCTTGCAATAATGGATATTTGAAGGATTATAAAAGATTAAGAGAGTTGGTCAAATGGAAAATTAGGAAATCAAAATCTATATGACAAAAGGTTGACTCAAAATATAAAAATTAACAGTAAGGATTTCTTCAGATAAAATAAGCAAAACATTAGGATGTGAATAGGGCTTTAGAGAAATAACGCAAGAAGGCTAACAATTGATGATTATGGGATGGCTGGTTTTTTTAAAATTCTATTGTTCTTCAATTTGTACTAAATGTAAACAAGATCTAGGTGTAATTGTTGATCAGTATCTTAAGACATCCAAGCAACATAGTGTTGCTAGTGGTAGGACAAATAGAATTTTAGGTTGTACCAACATAAATATTGATTACAAGTCTATAGAGGTTATAATGCCATTGTACAAGTCACTGGTTAGGCACATCAGGAGTATCATGTTCAGTCTTGGGCTCCTTACTATAAGGACTGGAGAGAGAGTTCACAGTAGGGCTACTGTGATGTACACGCTGTTATATCAAGACAGGTTGAGCTGTTTGAAATTTTATTTTGATAAAAAAAGCTGATTGAGGCATTTAAGAGTGTTAATGGAAGTGTTAGGGTTTAATCATTTTTCATATTTAATGTGAGAATAATAACACCAGGTGACCATTAAATTTTAGCAGGGCAGAAGTCATCTTCAGTTAAGACAGCTTTACTTTAACAAAATGGTTAATGTAATTAATTTAAGAAAAGTTTTGATAAGGACTGGCTTTGAACATTATCTATCAGAGTTTAGTACTGTGAATGGGACAACCTACATGAACCAGCAGTTTCCTTAAATTATGTACATATTTACATAAAGAAAACTTCAATAACATTATAATGATAATTATACTAACTTTAGAGTGAAAGTAAACAAAGAAATGATAGATCACTCATAAATTAACAGTTGGGTGAACAACTTAAATATTTACAATATAAATAAACAAACTTGTTACTCATCTAAAAAATTACACTTATTAATTTTAATTAAATAACAATCTCAATGAAAATTAAGGTTATCCGTTATGGTTAACTAATTAAACGTAATGTTACATTTTTCCCTATGTTTTAAATTTTACAGACAGCAAAACTTACACTGTTCTTTGGCTTGTTGCAGTGTATCTCCAGTAAAGCGTACAAAGTTATCTCCAGCATACTGCAACCTGAAATACAAATAATATTCATTCATTTGTGGCAAGTATAATTTATAAAAGTCCAATAACTCAATCTAAAATACACAAAATTGAACAATTTCAATATTTTGCTCTATAAAGTATGAGTGAGAATGATTTCTTATCTAGTTGTATCAATTAATAATTTTTTTCAGTTTTTATTAAACTATTTTAAAGGTAAGTTGAAAAAACAGACACATCAATTTTATTTATAAAGTTTCCCTGCAGTCTCTATTTAAACATATAAAAGGAAAAATTAATTTTTAATACAGTTAATAAGAAAACATCTTGATAATAAAGTGTAATTATTAACCGATCTAAAGATAGGATTGTCAACTTTGATATTTTTATTTTAGAAATCCAGAGGAAACCAGACATGTTAAATATAACAAGTGTTAACTGGATAATACATGTATACAATGTTTTGGTAACTGGATAATATGGGCATAAAATATTTCAATAACTGGATAATACATGAACGCAATATATATGTAAAAACGGCTCATTTGGGTTGAGAAAATTTTTTTAGAGGAGGCGAACAACGTTTCGACCTTCTGCGGCCATCGTCAGGTTCACAAAGAAAGAAAGATGACCGAAGAAGGTCAAAACGTTGTTCGCTCCTCTACGTAAAAAAATTTTCTCAACCCAAACGAGCCGTTTTTACGTATATATTTTTCTCTACAAGTGGATTTTCTCAACATCACATGAACACAATATTTCAATAACTGGATAATATAAAAATACAGTATTTTGGTAACTGGATAATACAGGCATTCAATGTTTTGCAATGCAAATTAAAAAATAAAAACATTTAGAAACAATCTTTAAATTAAGGTTAGAATATGTGATAACAGTTAGGATGGTTTAATACCATTAAAATATACATTTATTTATTTATTATTCTGCTTTCTTGGTTTTCCCATCACATTTTAACAGAAAAACAATGGCAACTTTAAACATTTTTCCCTACATATATGTATCTCATAACTGGTAATTTTACATCTTGATACAGTGTGTTTATAAACTTGGTAACTGTACAGTATTTTGACCACAGAGAAATGAACTGAAAAACTTCAGATCAAGATACCTACTCTTCTGGATCTTTCTTTGTACCCTTGTGAGGATTGTCTCTCATTGACCTAGTTTTGGGATCATAGTATGCAGAATTGGGATCCAAGTTCCTCAGGTACTAAAATCCAAGAGTACAAATTATAATACATTATTACATACAAGAATCACAGTTCTCACACAGAAAAACATCAGTTTCATACTTGATAGTACCAATACAGTGGTACATTTGTATTCTTTAGAAAAGGATCACACAACTTTTGTACCACTGGAAGTCTGAGGTTGGTTAACATTATAAATAAACAGTATCAATTACAAGACAGTATACTTAACAATAAAGAAACTGAAATAACTTTTACTTGGATATAAAATTGTGGCTATTAGTGTTGGGTTACCTTAAAATACAGATGACCAAAATCAAAAGACTAAATAAGACATGAAACAAAGAATTCCATAGCAGGCCTCTCAAGTAATAAATGAAATTGTTGGAAAATGCCACAACAGCTTTTACATTTTATCTTCTCTGTGCAGCTGAAAAATTAGTAAAGTGGGCCAAGTATCAGCATATAGCAGTCTCTCACACAGATAAATTACTACATACTTCACATGACAGATGTATAGCAGTCTCTCACACAGATAAATTACTACATACTTCACATGACAGATGTATAGCAGTCTCTCACACAGATAAATTACTACATACTTCACATGACAGATGTATAGCAGTCTCACACACAGATAAATTACTACATACTTCACATGACAGATGTATAGCAGTCTCACACACAGATAAATTACTACATACTTCACATGACAGATGTATAGCAGTCTCTCACACAGATAAATTACTACATACTTCACATGACAGATGTATAGCAGTCTCACACAGATAAATTACTACATACTTCACATGACAGATGTATAGCAGTCTCACAAACAGATAAATTACTACATACTTCACATGACAGATGTATAGCAGTCTCTCACACAGATAAATTACTACATACTTCACATGACAGATGTATAGCAGTCTCTCACACAGATAAATTACTACATACTTCACATGACAGATGTATAGCAGTCTCACACACAGATAAATTACTACATACTTCACATGACAGATGTATAGCAGTCTCACACACAGATAAATTACTACATACTTCACATGACAGATGTATAGCAGTCTCTCTCACAGATAAATTACTACATACTTCACATGACAGATGTATAGCAGTCTCACACACAGATAAATTACTACATACTTCACATGACAGATGTATAGCAGTCTCACACACAGATAAATTACTACATACTTCACATGACAGATGTATAGCAGTCTCTCAGACAGATAAATTACTACATACTTCACATGACAGATGTATAGCAGTCTCACACACACACAGATAAATTACTACATACTTCACATGACAGATGTATAGCAGTCTCACACAGATAAATTACTACATACTTCACATGACAGATGTATAGCAGTCTCACACACAGATAAATTACTACATACTTCACATGACAGATGTATAGCAGTCTCTCACAGATAAATTACTACATACTTCACATGACAGATGTATAGCAGTCTCTCACACAGATAAATTACTACATACTTCACATGACAGATGTATAGCAGTCTCACAAACAGATAAATTACTACATACTTCACATGACAGATGTATAGCAGTCTCTCACAGATAAATTACTACATACTTCACATGACAGATGTATAGCAGTCTCACAAACAGATAAATTACTACATACTTCACATGACAGATGTATAGCAGTCTCACAAACAGATAAATTACTACATACTTCACATGACAGATGTATAGCAGTCTCACACACAGATAAATTACTACATACTTCACATGACAGATGTATAGCAGTCTCACACACAGATAAATTACTACATACTTCACATGACAGATGTATAGCAGTCTCACACACAGATAAATTACTACATACTTCACATGACAGATGTATAGCAGTCTCTCAGACAGATAAATTACTACATACTTCACATGACAGATGTATAGCAGTCTCACACACAGATAAATTACTACATACTTCACATGACAGATGTATAGCAGTCTCACACACAGATAAATTACTACATACTTCACATGACAGATGTATAGCAGTCTCACAAACAGATAAATTACAGTAAGTTTTAGACTTGTTCATAATTAAAACTTTCTTGCTTATTTTCCACCAATTTATACTCAAGAAATGTAAAATATTTCAAAGGTTCAAACACTGTAAGAGAACTCCACATTAGACAACACATACAATAAGCTTCTAAAATAATAGACAAGAAACAAACAGACAAATATGTCCATATGTTTTATAAGCCTTAATTATTGTTGAAATATTGATAAAAACAAAAGGATACCCATTGCAAATCCTTCTAAAACTGACACACAGTTTGGTATTTCTACTATTCCAACTTAATCAGACAGTCTTAAACTCATTATTAGACATTCACTGTCATAATTTAATGATAACAAACAAAAGCTGTAGTTGACTTTTCCTTGATCGTATATTAACCTACATTATTTTGTAGAACTTCGTTTTACAAATGCTAAATTGTTTTAACATCTAGGAAACTACCAGACCAATGTTATCATTTCAAATAATATTTAATTTAGTAAAGAATGAAATATTTAAACTTTTTGATGCTTCGTGGCTACATCAATTCCAATTTTGTTTTAAATATTTCACTAAATGTCAGAAAACATAAGGAAAAAAAGCCCACATCATAACCTACAGTAAAATGTAAAACTTCTAATTTCAGCAACTTAGTTAAAATACTATTACATTTCAACTCTACTAAACTAAAAATCTGTAACTAATAAAGTATTTTGAAATATTTTAACCACATAAAAAACTTCAGTTTATCAATTTTATTTTCAATTAACACTAAATGTATAATCATAAAAACTTTCTATCATTACACTCAAGATCAGAATTTAGTTTCTTAAAATTAATGTATTTTAGTTTCAACTTGTATAAAGAATTTTACAGAGAATCTAGGAATAGTTTAATACACAAACACATATATCTTTCCATCCAAACAACTTAGACACTTGATATATTTTATTTCACTAAAAACATGTTATTTCTGTAACAAAGTTTCTTTTACATTTACTGTAATTTTCTCCCAAAGAGTGAAAATAGAAAAATTCAAAAAAACATCCTTGGAAACAGTTCTACAGTTTCACAAGTCATACCTTAGCAATATCTTCACGAATTCGCAAGTTTCGAACAGTAATTCTCTGTTTGCTGTCGACTTTGGTTCCAGGCATGTCAGCATTATCAGCATATTTTTCTTCATCATCATCCAGATCACTATCCACGTCATTATTCTATTAGACACAAAAACATTAAATACAACAATGGCATAACATTGGTAAAAAAACAAAGAATGTTATTATGTGATAATATTGTGAAATGTAGTAGTGTGCTACTGTTTGTTAAACTACAGTAGAGTACAACTTTTGGTACATACAATAAGCTTTATATTCCCTGTTTTAAATGATTTTATTTGTCACAGTAACTTTCAAGGTTCCTCCTATCCAAACATCAACAGGAGTAAACGTAATAAAATATTGTGACACAGTATTAACCCTTTTGACCCAGCAGCCATTTTTAAATTCCTTCCTGCATTAGTACTGTGTTAGTATGTTTTATTTGTTTATTTTAAAAGAAACATTAAAACAGCAATTAAACCTGCAGGTTTTGCTGTCATGATCCATTTGCAAATACAAATCTCAACTATTAAAAGTTATTATACATACAACTGTGAGAAACTAGAAAACACTGTTATTTTAAACAGTTGAACACCCCTAAATAAATGTATTTTATTACTATCCATAATCATTTCTCCACATAAGATAAACTGCGATTGTTAATAGAAGACTAGTTAAAATAGTGAATACTTTACATACAGAGTCACTTCTTTCCCTCTCTTTACTTCTCTGTTCCTATTAAATAATCTGTAACCATGTGTTTCAAAGGAACTTCTGTCATCAAAATCATCTCCATTTAACCATGTTTCAGTTATTCCCATTATATCTAAATCTTTGTTTCCTACAAGTGCCATAAAGTTATCTATTTTATTTCTTACACTTCCAGCATTACTATAGTAACAGTTAAGCCGATCCTTATGATTTTTATACTTATTTCCTATGTTAAACTTTCCTCTACCTTTTAATTTAGTTTATCTTTGCTCTCACCACTATCTAGTCTTAATTTAAAACTTTCCTTAGAGCTGAGTTAATAGCTCTTGCAAACATGTCAGACTCTTTACTACTTATGTGTAAACCATCCATTTCCTCCTACCAATGAACCGATCCTACAAGTCCAACCAGCTAACCTTACATATTAATTTTAGTCCAGCATTTAGCCCTACTCAAAATATCATCTCCACAATTAATTCTTGACAGTAGCCCTGACATTACAGCCTTTATCTCTAAATGATTTTATCAACCCCTTGTACTTATTAATTAGCTCCTCTGAGTTACTGTTCCATATACTGTCAGCCCCTAGATGCACAAGAAAATCTGCATCATTTCCAGTCCCCTTCATTATCTCTCTTGTTCTTTCAGTTGTCTTCCACTTGTGCCCCAGAGTATCATAATCTAACTCTTCTCTCCCTATTTACCCTACAGACTATTTTATCTATATGACATATTAGAATCACCTGTAACTATAACCTCCTTAAGTTCATATTGCATATCCTTTATTATTCATTCTGTTTTCACACCCTCCAATACTTCCTCGTCTACATAAACCAAGGGCTAAAACTTGTTGCTCAATAGAATAGGGTCTTTACAAATACTTTAATACTACCCTTTGTGAATCTCATTGTTAATCTTAGCTGATGACTTCCTTACATGTAAAAACTAAAGCTCCTCCTGAAGTCCAGCCATCATTTCTCACTGTTTATACTTCAACTTAAGCTCCTCCTGAAGTCCAGCCCCATCATTTCTCACTGTTTATACTTCAACTTAAGCTCCTCCTGAAGTCCAGCCATCATTTCTCACTGTTTATACTTCAACTTAAGCTCCTCCTGAAGTCCAGCCCCATCATTTCTCACTGTTTATACTTCAACTTAAGCTCCTCCTGAAGTCCAGCCATCATTTCTCACAGTTTATACTTCTCTTTGTCTATTTTCTCAACTTTAGTTAGGATAGCCTCCAACTTTTCATCCATCCTACAAACTCTACATACAACTTGAACATCCTCACTACTAGCTTCCTTCAAAGTGCATAGAAGTAGAGAGTTCCCAATAAAATCTATTCATTGCACCTATTTCACCTAACAAACTGGGAACACTTAACCTCTCCAATCTGGACTGAAAACATTCACCCCCAGAGGTGAGGAACTGCAGGAAGGAAGTTTGATATTTCAGTGAGTTAGAAGTTCATACATATACATATATCCCAGTTACGAATACAGCCATAGGAAAAACCGAGGATGAAGAGACCACTCTCATGGGGAGAACCTGGTTGGGACTTGATAAGCAATCAGCCACAAGATTCATAACTCCTGGAATGTGTCATGTTGTGGTTGGTGGTCAAGTACATATCCAGATTCTGAAAAGAGATATGGATTTTAACCCACCTCAACAGGAACTAAAGGATATACTACAGAGGTTCCAGGATACAGAAATGGAGAATAGCTACTTCAACTGATCACCACATCAAAATCTCTGAGATATTGAGGAAAGCCCCCAAGGAAGTATATGTAAATAAACAAGACTTGGTACAAGGCAGAGGAGTGGAAATCCCATCACAGTCGACTCCCTGTTGAGCCACCAAGCACGGCAGCCTTGATCCCAGGTAGAAAAACAGTCCAAAGTATGTTGGGAAAAGTTCTACTAGACAAGAAACATCCAATAAAAGGAATGCAGGTGCAGCTAACTTAAGGGGAGTAGAACTTCAGAGAAGTCTACAATCCCAAAAAGAGAGACTGCCTGTTCCATATCCTGGAACCAAAACGAAGAAGGCTGGGTTCGAGTGAGGTGAAGAAATTCCCCATATGAATAAGATACTGAAAGTCGATAGTAAAGAGAGCGAAGTGAGGCCGAGATGGCTTTGAGTGAAAGTTGGTAGTACTGTTACAGACATAAAGGAAGAGTGCTAGTAAATGATATACAATAAGACATATTTCTATACACATACAAAATGCTCACTTTCATGCTCATAACTCATCTCTGCTGAAAACAAACAGGTATGGGCTAAACTTTACAGAACAAAATTTACAACAACATTTTTATGAATTAATATTCTTGACGTCAAATGTTCTATCTGGATGACGAGTTGAACTAAACAAGAATTATGTGCAATAGATTTCCTGAACTAAACAAGAATTATGTGCAATAGATTTCCTGAACTAAACAAGAATTATGTGCAATAGATTTCCTGAACTAAACAAGAATTATGTGCAATAGATTTCCTGAACTAAACAAGAATTATGTGCAATAGATTTCCTTAATGTTGAAATAAGATACTCTTCTTCATGAAAAATGTGACTTGTAAATTTTAAGATCTCATAAAAATAGTGAAAAGGTAACCATATGTGACATACAAGTCAAATGTTTCATGAAGGGTAGCCTATTTCAACATTAAAGAAATCTATTGCATATAATTCTCATCAGTATACTATATGAATAAACTAACAGCTTTTAAATGTGTGCTTCACTTCTCCAGTGTTAGACGATTTTATATCAGGAAATCAAAATACCAAATTATGTGCCTCTATATAAGTTTTGTTTCATTATTCTGATATCCAGAGAATCACCTGCTATCTCTACAATTATTCTGATAATATTAAATAAATACCTGTTCTCTGATCACTGTAATCTCTCCAGACAAGAGATCTTGTTTCAAACGTTCTTCCTTCTGTTCTCGTTTTGCCTAGAAGTATGAATTTATACACTTGAATGACATCTATCTGAACACCTCTCAAGCTTTTTTGTATTTAACTGAAAAAATACATAATAAATTATCTTACTCTAATACTAAAAACTGGAGAAATCACATTGTAACCAGTAATACTTTCAAGAAACATGTAAAAAGCTATGGCTAAACCTTATATTACCAAAATACAAGTTTTCTCAAACCATAGTTTGATTGTGAGAGACAAAATTCTCCTAAATTAAATGGCATAATATTTTGAACACCAGAATATCATTACTAAATTTGTAAGCCCTGTGAAACAAGAACAAAATTTTAAATGTACAAAACAAATGTATACATAAACAATATGCTAGCATGAGTATTTTAATATTATACATTTTATTTTCTGATTCAAAATAGAAGGGAAGTGAAATGGACAACTCTTATTTTGCTTGAACAATCATGTTTTCACC
Organism: Tachypleus tridentatus; assembly: GCF_004210375.1. NCBI lineage: Eukaryota > Metazoa > Arthropoda > Merostomata > Xiphosura > Limulidae > Tachypleus > Tachypleus tridentatus. The sequence continues at coordinate 153,813,987 of NC_134832.1, read as the reverse complement.
AAATATACGGTGTTGATCATACAAATAATAATACAAGCCTTCTGTTAATTGTAAGGAAGTATTTAATCACTTCATTTCTAGTGTTAGGTATAGCTGGCAAAATACACTGACTGTTGAAAAATATGTTGTGATTTGTAATATTGAATAATTAAGGGCTTTTCAACATAGCATTAAAACCAACAAAATCTCAGTTTCCTGCACTTTGAAACTTCTTTAGTACCTTTGTCATTAGAATAAATAATCAGCCAACTACTGCTACACTTGTTAAGTCATGTGATACTTAATTTTTTCAAACTTAACATTCTGCCTTACAAACTTGTAAGTTAACCTCAGTGAGGTCAATAAACAGGAGTACTTTAAACATTCTATATTCTTTCACTGTTTCACATGATATACACACTAGCTTCTTTCACACACTGCACGTGGTACCAGGATAGTTATTTCACACCTTATATTTTATCAGTATGTTCATTCAAGCAGATGAACCCTTATGACATGCCCTCACTACAAGAATATGGGGATTCTAAACTGGCTCATTCAATTGTCAATAAGGATCAGTGAAGCATTGCCATAACATTGAAATTTACATTCTATGGAAGAATTAGATTATGAAATAGAAAAAAGATACTATTCTCTTGTCCTAACACTTCTGCACAATACTGTATGTGATAATTTTATTCATACAATATGACCAATATTTCTTTATTTGAAAAATTAACAGTAATTTTATTAACTTTATTTCAGCATAAATATAACACAGCTTAAATTTATATACACACACACATACACTAAGTTAATTAAAAATAAAATCACAAAAAACTTAAAAATTAAATACCCATATTTTGCATGAAGACATGTCTTTACAAGTTAGCTTTTTCATGTATCATTTACATAATGTATGCTAACTTATTCTGAAATTCCTGTTGTATTATTAAAGAACGCTTGTCAGCTAAATGTGCAGTTTTCAACCGATTGTAGTTGTGATTTTGTCATTTAATATGAACATATATATTTTCATGTTACACTCACTGTTTAATTGTTTCAATAATTCTCTTCTGGATCACACTATTATAATTTTGATAAATTATCTTTACTTTAATGAAAATCATAGTGTTTTCCAACCTCTTCTACTTTAGCATATTCGTCCACAATGGCCTGATAACATGATGGATCAAAACCATTCCATCTATCACGTTTCCCATCATAATCTAAGGATAAATTGGGAAGATGTACTTCATCTGGAGCAATGTCTTCTGATGTGAACTTAGCACCGACTTTTCTTGGTCGCTGAATAAATAAAAAAATTAAAACACTTAAGGCCAACTGACCATAAAATGAATGCAGATTGTAGCTTTATTAGAATAAAAAATCATAAGTGTTACAGTTTATTAAATATCAAATACTCAATATAACAATCATTATTCATTTTAAAATTAAAATACATAATTTTCAAAACTTGCAAGCATTAATTAAGAAGCATGCCCTTCTCAAGCTGATCCAATAATGAGTCCCCTTATGGTAGCATCCAATGGGAATTCATGGAGTGTAACACCATATTCCATGAAAAAGGACAGTGGCATACCTCTGGAAGACTGTCTTGTCCATACCAGGGTACACTATTTCCTCCTAAAGAATGGAAAGCGTTCATACAATGGGAGGAAAATATAATGCACAGTTTCCATGATCCATCACCATAGCAGTTAGCAGTGTTAAGTGATAAGAGCTCCCATGCTCTATTAGAGATAAACGGGGGAACTGAGAGCACATGGAGAACCTAGAAGAGCTCATATACATAAGACAGTGCAAAACCATATTTTTAAAAGCAGATCAGCAATAGAGTTTGTACTTGGTATGAAGGATGCTTTACTAATAACAGTTCATGAGTGGCTGATCTGGATTGGGCCCTGTTTAGGATAAAGGATATTTCAAGTGATCTTGTGAAACAACCCACCTCACTGATGAGCACTGTACCAGATCAAGATGGCCTCACACTGTGTGGATTTTTGGTTAAGTATAAACTGGCAGGCAACACTTTCCATTAAATGGAATCCTGTTAGGTACAAAATGGTCTTGTAAAAATAAAATAAAGAAAAAAGAGCTTACCCAGTAAGGGACAATAAGATGTATGGAAAAAAGTTACTGGATATAGTCCATTGTCCACCAAAGAAAAAGTGTCTAAATGATGGAGATAGCATACATCAAAGGAATAAGGTGTTGTCCATAATTACTTTCAATGGACAATGTGTGTGTGTAAGGTGACTAATTCGATGGAAGAAAGCCTAGAATCACCAACATAAATACTCATCAAATAAAGAACACAGATGAGTTCCCTGTACCACTTTAAAAGGATAATAGCAGAAAGAATAAAAGTGGATGAAGTAATCCAAGGGGCTAGAAACCATGATAGGAAGAAGTGTGGGCCAAATAACAACACAGCATACAGACAGGATAGAAGGAACAATTATAATTCAAGTAAAAAGACAGAAAAGAATAATAGAAGGAAGAGAAACAGGTGTGAACACGTGGTCCCCTCGTGAGGCACATGGTCAAGTTAGAGAATGTCAGAATACTGATGACCATAAGAAAATAAGACGAAGATACAGACATTAACCCTTAGTTGCAGCTTCCTTACATTGCGAGTACATAATATAGTTCTTGTCAAATTTCATTCCAAAAATAAAACTAGTAAATGAAATTGTTTGACACTTTACAGGAACTTTCTTAAAGACTTCTAGTTTCAAAAAAAATGAAATATTTAATGTCAAACTTGTTTCTTTAAACCTATCACCATAAATATCCTTTGTTTCTCATGTTAAGAGATTTTAGTAACATTCAAAATTTAATTAAAATATTTCTTGATTATGTTATACTGATTAGTATAGAATAAAAATGAAGCTAATAATTCACATTTTAATAGCCTACAAATTCTTCACTTTATAAGACAATATTTAAAAAAATACTTAATATACCCTAGTTTGAGAAAGGTGACATTTTCTCTAGGCATCCCTTCTCCATTTTATCCATTACCATCTTCAAAGAGTAAAAAATTAAACATAAATTACTCACTATAAAATTATCATTGTTCAGACAAACCATAATTTTTATAGTCTTCAATTTCGTCTGGTTACAGGGCTATCAATAGAAAACCACACGTCTCCTGCCACATTCTCTCTTTCAGGATTTGTTTATGGTTCTCTCTCACCTTTACTTCTGTGTTATTTACAATTTGCTTTTTTACATGTTATTATTATATGTTCTTTGTCACATTATTTGATTAAATAATAAATATTTAGTGCATTACTATCACAAGTATAAACAAAAGTATGGTTAAGTGTCTTTGACAACCAACAGCAAGAAAAAAGAACATTAGGTAAGTACTTTATTTCTTGTTTTTCATATTTATTCTTCATCTATTATAAATTAACTAAACTGTAAAAATAGGGATCTTTTTAGGTTAATCAGTGTTAGATTAGGTAAAATAAATAATAATACTATAATAAAAATATTTCACAAAGCACGCACTTGAGCAGCTTGCAAGTAATGTAATCAAATAGTGTAACATGAGCTGCACATTCCTTAAGTGACTTACAACTTATAATGGTGCTAATAGCAGTTACACACAGTTCAAAGGACAACAAAACAATAACATTTAATTATAAATAGATGTATACTGCTACAAGTTTAAAGTTGCATAAGATAAACAAATGTAGTTTCAATGTTACAATTTGAAGTATTCTTGAAAGAAAAAAAAGGTGTAATTTAGATCGATTTGTTTTTCTTTTGGTGGCTCATGAAAATCTTTTATTATATTATTATTAATTTTACCTATTCTAACCTTAAATAACTTAGAGATTACTATTTTTTTACTTTACTTTTACAATAATAAATATAAAATATACATGAAAAACAGGAGATAAGGTATTTATCTGGGCTTTTGTTTTTATTGTCCCCTGCCAATAACACTTAACCCTACTTTTTATACTGATGGTAATTGTACACTAAATAACTTTCATTTCATTAAATAGTGAAACAAAAAACACAGAATAACAACATTAAATACCAAACAAAGTCCCATAAACATAATCATTTTTTTGGCTTACTTATTGTGAAACAAGAGCTGTTACAAATTCATCAAACTAGTTAATATATTTCCTACTGGAATGAAACACAATGTTATATAACAAGTCATTTAATAGATTAAAATCTTGGCTTTCTGTTTTATTATAAATAATTCAGTGTTAAATGCAAGACAGAACTATTAACAAATCCTGAAAGAGAGGATGTGATAAGTGGTTGTTGCAAGAGGAGGTTTAATTTGATGGCTCTGTAACCAAATAAGATAGAAGACTAAGAAAATTGTACGTCTCAGAACAGCTGGTATGGGTACAAACACTTATCGATAAGCAGAAAACAACATTTGGACCTTCCTAGGTCATCTTCAGGTTAACAAAGAGAGTTTGCAACTGACTGTTGCTGGGCACGTTTATGGACAAGAGAATAAATGGGTACAAGATTGTAGAAGGCGTTGCAGTTGGAAGTTAGGTTATTAATTAATATAGGTAAAAAGGTGTTCCTTTATATTGGTTTAATTTGGTTTTAGTTGTTGTATAAGTAGAGCTTCTCTGATTTTGCATTTGTTTATATTTGATTATCCACTTAGTTTCTGGATGTTTTCTATGGTTATGTCACATATATTTGAGTTGCAGTGTTCAAATATGTGTGAAGGTGCTTGTTTGTGTTCTTTAAATCTGATTTTCATTTCTCTACTTCTTTCTCCAATACAGAAATCATAGCAGTTGTTGCATTGTATTTTATAAATTATGTTGATGTTGTGTTTGTCAGTGTAGTTTTTACATAGTATGAACTTTAGTTTTGTACCTGGTGTTTGAATAATTTTGGTGTTTACTGGAATGTCATGTTATGTTGTAAGTTTTCCCAAATGTTGTTATTTTTCGTTAATGTCAGGAACATATGGTATGCAGCAGTGTAAGGTTTTGTAGTTTGTTTCAAGTGCATTTCTTGTCATTAAGAAAATTATACTTTGTCTAAGTAATAATACTATAGTTAGTAACTGATTTTAAATTTTTTACTAATTGGAAAGGTGATGAATAAATTAAAGAGGATGCCTAGAGAAAAAATTCACATTTCTCACACTAGGTGGAATTCAGTTGTTTTTTTTAATGTTGCTTTTTTAAAATTAAGAACACAAAACTTGTATACTATTAAGATATGGATTATTAGCTACAATAACTGATATAACATAAACAAACAGTAGTTTCAATTCAATTTTGAAAGTCATAAAAAACCTTGTGGACTGAGCAGTAAAAGATGACTGTGGCAAGATGGATAGTATAAAAACATTAACAATTTATTTCTCTATATTTATCCATCAGATAACATCATCAATTGATAAAATACAACAAAATGTTATCACATTCCAAAAAATTTAAAACCTTATGTCTACAGAAGCTTCAGATAACCCTGAGATAAAAAACATTTTACATAAATTCTTCATGGATCATATGAACAAAAAACCAAACACGTGCTCCAAGGCAGAAAACAAAATGATAACCACAAGTTAATGCACTCTACATTAATCTGCACAAAGTTTAGATGAAAATGTACTACACACCTCAACACAGTCTTTCTTTTTATGAGTCATGGCTCCACAGTTCTCACAAGCATTTTTTCTATATCGGGAAGCTACTCCAAGCTGTAAATTAGAACACTCAGTCTTAGTTTGTGCTTAGTTTATAATTTACTAGAACTACAGTATCCAAGGCACATAAAATTAAACTATTCCTACTTTTTTATGTGATAATTTCACATTTAGTTTTAACCACACAAACAGTCTTTACTTTAAATATTTATTCTTAGATTTGTTTCTTTCAGCTAATTTCCAAACATACTGTTTTAAGTAACTTGAATAATTTGAATGTGTGGTTTATTTTCTTAGCCTCACATATTATGTTCAATAAATTGTCATTTCTTTACAACGTATTTATTTCCCAACAATATACAACTATTTTTATTAAGATTCTTACACACACTAATTCTTTATACTGCATTGTTGAAAAAAACCTAACTGTAATTTTGTTTTTCAAATATTGTTTTAAATATTTGGCCACATTTTTGAAGGCTAATCAAAAGTACTACTGTCTTAACAAAGATACAAATAACCAACTTATCCATTTTAAAAGACTTTCAGTTAAGAACTAAGCTTGGGGAGAGAGTACCAGAGTAGTTTTAAAGACTAACCTCACAGGAGACGCTAGTGTAACACGTTTTTATATATGTAAATGAACTAAAAAATGTATGGGTTTGTTGAACATGATCCTGGTAATGTGCAGTTTTTTCAAAGTTAAAAAAACAACTGATTAATGTTGTGTTGGGTAAGTGGTTCATGGCTCAAACATCATCATATTTTATATGATTTAATTTTGTCTGACAAAGAAAATTTTAGCTTAATATTCATGTCTGTTTCATTTTAGTACAGACACATCTCAAATTTATATTCCACATCTATGTTTGAATTCTTGATTTGTTTTCTACATCTAAATTGGGTACAGGAAGAAAACAGAGCCTATACCTTTTAATGCCAGCTGCATCTAATGACTTGTTTTTTCCTGTGTGCATGTAATTACAAAAAAGAGTTAGAACACTGACCAGCCCATCAAGACTTCAATAATCATTTGGAACTTAGCAACAAGGTCAGAAGTAAAAAACCCCAGTAAACTATACCAGTTTCACTGAGAAAACAATAAAAAGTATTTTCTTTAATCTTTCTTTTAGAAAATGTTTTGAAAGTAACTCAAGTTTATTAGAAAAATTTAATTTGTGTTCTTGTAACAGATTATTGGATGTGATTTTTTAATTATCTTGAATAAATAATACAAAGTCCAATGCACTAAAAGAAAAAGAAAAACATTTTTTTCTTCAACTGACAGTTTTATAACTCATGTTATTTCACCACTTAACAATGATAAGTGATATGCCCAAATCACAAGTAAAACTTAGTAAATGTTACGTTATGTGTAACTAATATTTGAATAAACTTGTTTAAGATAATATACTGTCTCATGGTTTGTAATTGGTATCTATTTGGAACAGTAAACATCTATTTGCTATGAACTTGTTTTTTTGCCCTATGTGACTTAAATTTGCATAGATATATAAAGCAGTAACAGGACAAATCTTCAATCTAAGATCAAATTCTTAACTCTTCTGGAATCAAGTGTTCTCTATGTTGTTATTAAATCATGATCTTTTTTTTTTCAATTTCCATAACTCCAAAGTCTGACCTCACATTCATGTTTTGAAACCTAAGAATAATTGATATGTTACTTTACAATGAAGGCTCTGGAGGAAGCTATTGGTTGGCTTACAAAATTCCAGAATGTCATATCACCAGTCAACTCAACAGTAGTGTTCCAGATGACAGATTCAAAAAGTGAGAGTTCTGCAACCATAGAAGTTAAGGAGAGGGCAAAGTGAAATGAATAAAACACCACATGATGTGTGCTCTCCTGTTTCCTCTGGAAAAGATGTGCTTGAGTTTTCATCAAAAGTAAAAATCAACAAAGTAGAACAGTTTTTCCATGACATCAACCAGCACTCCACACACAGACACATGAGATAGCCGTCACTAAAAATACACCAGCACTGGAAATTCTGGCTGAGAGAGCAACCTGTAATTAATCAGGAGTAGCTATTGCTAATGCTTCAGAAGTGAGGACAAAGAAGGTGGACAGAGGTTTGGACATCATCCAATCATGAGAAACACCATCTTTTGAAATGCAGAAAGCTATATATGCAGCTATAAGAGGACTTTTGACATCTCCAAGAAAATCAGATGAGAACTCAGAGGTCCACCAGACTATCAAGGTGCACCTGAGATACAAAGTTGTGTTTGAGTAGTTACTGTCAGTAATCCTACTAAAAACAACTCCAGCTTCTTTAAAAATTAGCCATATATGAGTTATAATATGATTCTATTTACACATTTGATTTTATTTATAGTGTACGTATGTATGTCAGGTATTTTCATTGTTAAGAACTTAGTTTGTAGAACATATACGTATGCTGTAACTTTGTTGTATTGCTCAAGTATACATTGTTTCAAAGTTAATTATCAGTTTACAGAATGTCTCTCTATGTAAATTAATGATACGTGTGTATTTTTGTCACTAGAGGCAGTTAACTACCTTTAAGTTGCTAACATTAAAATTTATTCAGTATTATAGAGACTGGAAAGACTAACTTCAAGTAGTTAGGCTTGTCTCAGCTTTCCTGAGTTTTACTGTATAATTTTACAAGAGGAAAACGAATGAATATGAACTGCACAGATATTTTGAAGAAGGGTTTACAGTTCATTTTAGGATAATTGTAAGATCTTTTAAATTTTACTTCAAATATTATGTCATCTTTTTTTTTTTTAGAAAATGGTTGAGGCTGGGAGTAAGTTTTACTAGAATTATTAAAGTGTACTTATTATTATTATTATACCTACTTTAGGATCTATTAGAACTTTTAAGGGTGGAAGTTGGTAGGACTTTTAGTAGAAATATTTTTACTTCTACTTTTGATATTAGTAAACCTTTTAAGGGTAACTGCTTTCCCACAACTGGCTGCAGACAGTAGGAGTTGAGACATTGTGGGTATAAGCACTCAACTCCATACCCTTAACTGATTTTTCTGACTGCTGACTAGCTTTTCCTCTACATTTGGATTTTGTCTGATAAATGGGATATCTCCAACTCTGAGGAACTATCACCACAGACAATTTCCATTATGATTTCAAAGTTACAACTAAAAATTGCAATAGACTTTATAAAATAATTTTAAGATTAATCTTACATTATAATCATTATTGTTTTATTGTGCAGATTTTAATTACCTATTGACAACTAATGATAATAGTTCTGAAGGAATTTCTTTCACTATATATGCATATACAGATTGCTCTAACATGTACAAAAAGAAGTTTAATAACAATCTGAATGTAAGTCCCTAAAACTGTGTCGTGCACTAAAGGATACACTGTTTACAAAACATGGACAAAGTCGATATAATGCAACAGACAAACAAACTTCCCCAGATATACTCTGAGATTGTTCCACAGGCATTTTTCCTGTCAACTCTTACTGGTGAACTTCCCTTCTAATCAATCCTTGTTCTTTGTAAACTTCAGTGGATTTGGTTTATAATATAATGGGTTCTGTTTTCAGGGTATCACTTTCCTTAAACAATGCTTGTAAATACTTAGATCAATTTCTAACTAAGCCTTTTCACTACTGTGTGTTCAAAATATTTCAAACTAAATACTAAAATAAAATATTTTATTAACATACTTATGAGTTATTAAAACAACTGTTAAACTTAAGCAACTTTAAATATCAGGGTTATTGTCTTTGAAAAGATTTATAACAGTGGGACTTCAACAATTACCATTAACTGTTAATAATATAGTTTAAAATATCTACAAATGTTCTCATATTCCACATGATTTCTAGTATAAGCATTTACACAACAAACACTTTATAAGGTAATTCAGCATGACAGACAAACCTAGGAGTATGATAAACTTCTAAGCACTAACTTTCAAAAATAAATAATTATTTTTTAAGTCACAAAAGTTAAAACTAAACAACATTTACCTTTTCTCCTCGAACATAATACTCTGCAATGTCATTGAACTTCTTTTGCTTTTCGGGTTGGGGACGTTGATGTTTTAAGGTGGGTCCTTTTGACCCAAAGTACCAAGGTGCACTTGCAATATACTGAGGAATGTGAGGATTAATATCTCTGGATAAAAGAATAAAATAGACCAGAGACTTGATTTGTAAGATTCAGGAAACATTCCTTATAATGTACATTCAAACCTTCAAAATATGAAAATAACCATGTGTACCCATTTTTGTTAGTTAAAAAGTAATTATTTGTGATTATGACCCTCATAAACTAACCATCATTTATTACAATGGGACTACTTCTACCTGACCACAGATTTTAACACAGTATCAACTGATTTACCTCCACCTCTTCTGTGTACCTATCTACAACATAATTATACAAATAAAGCCCAGCAGCCACCTCAACCTTCACTACTTGTACCTTCTAAAAGTAGATAGTTTTAATCTCACCATTTGTGAATGACCAAGCTGACTAACACAGTCATCTCTAGACAGTGTGGATCTCTCATCAAAAAGAGTGTCCTCAAAAGCTTTTCACAAGAGTGGTCCACATTTATGTGTAGGGTTTAGTGTGTATACAAATATCTTTTTTTTATGCATGTCCAGCCTTAAATATAGAGGTTGTTTCTGTCTCTCTCTATGGTATTTAGGTACAAATTTTCATTCTGATTGTACTGATCTCAGGGAACGAGAAGTTGGCAGACATGTATGCACAATTCCTTTTCTTCACAGGTTGAACTATAGTGATTTAATAAATATTTTAAATTAGGTGGTCAAATAGATGTAATAACTTTCTGATTGACTGGACAATTTTGTAGATAAAATACTCTCCTCTGGTGGACAGAGGAAAGGGTATTCAGGACAACTTATGGTAGTTTATAGTCCTGATGTGTTGTTGACAGTCAAAAAACAGCAATACTGTACCTCTATGGTCATTTCAGTACATTTCTAACTTATTAGATTAATTCACAGTAGAACCTGTGAGTTGTGGCAATTATTAGGAGTACAATTACACACAAACAATTCCAGATTTATTTAAAAGGACAAAAATCACAAGACTAATATCTATATGAAACACTAACATAATATATACAGATTAAACCACTCCTGGACTATCATATTATTTATGTATATACTTTGGATCTCAGTGTCCTCTTCTTACACTCCCTAATAACATAATCCACACTGGTACCCTTATTTATAAATAAGTTACATATCACTTAAATGAATGCTAACAACACTAACTCTTCATCTCCATTAGTGACAAGTATATTTCCCTCCCCTTTCAATGTGGGTATTATAGCTCAGGCTTATAGTAGAGGTGTGATATCAAATTTAAAATTAACATCTAACAACTAAAGAAGTTCAAATACTCTTTAATCTACTACAACTGATCTCTACTGTCCTTCACATACTGATAGGTTTAAAAAATGTTACAATGTCTAAAAACTTTATACACTAAAGATAGCTAATAACTGGTTTATGAGTATGATAAAAGAGTATAACGTAAATATATTTAGTTATTTCACCTTAAGGAAAATTACATACAAAAGTAAACAGAAGGAGTGAACTGAATCAGCAGTGGAAAAATTAAGTTTCCTTTTTTCAAAATTATGTTTAAGCTAAAAGTTACAAGACTAGTGAATTACCTTTGTTAGCTAAAGATTTTACATGTGTATTGGAATTACCTCTGTTAGCTAAAGGTTTTACAAGTGTATTGGAATTACCTCTGTCAGCTAAAGGTTATACAAGTGTATTGGAATTACCTCTGTCAGCTAAAGGTTATACAAGTGTATTGGAATTACCTCTGTTAGCTAAAGGTTATACAAGTGTATTGGAATTACCTCTGTCAGCTAAAGGTTTTACAAGTGTATTGGAATTACCTCTGTTAGCTAAAGGTTTAACGTGTATTGGAATTACCTCTGTTAGCTAAAGGCTAGACAAGTGTATTGGAATTACCTCTGTTAGCTAAAGGCTACACAACTGTATTGGAATTACCTCTGTTAGCTAAAGGTGATACAAGTGTATTGGAATTACTTCTGTTAGCTAAAGGCTACACAAGTGTATTGGAATTACCTCTGTTAGCTAAAGGTTTGACAAGTGTATTGGAATTACCTCTGTTAGCTAAAGGTTTTACAAATGTATTGGAATTACCTCTGTTAGCTAAAGGTTATACAAGTGTATTGGGATAACCTCTGTTAGCTAAAGGTTATACAAGTGTATTGGAATTACCTTTGTTAGCTAAAGGTTTTACATGTGTATTGGAATTACCTTTGTTAGGTAAAGGTTTTACAAGTGTATTGGAATTACCTCTGTTAGCTAAAGGTTTAACATGTGTATTGGAATTACCTCTGTTAGCTAAAGGTGATACAAGTGTATTGGAATTACCTCTGTTAGCTAAAGGCTACACAAGTGTATTGGAATTACCTCTGTTAGCTAAAGGCTACACAAGTGTATTGGAATTACCTCTGTTAGCTAAAGGCTACACAAGTGTATTGGAATTACCTCTGTTAGCTAAAGGCTACACAAGTGTATTGGAATTACCTCTGTTAGCTAAAGGTTTTACAAGTGTATTGGAATTACCTCTGTTAGCTAAAGGTTATACAAGTGTATTGGAATTAGCTCTGTTAGCTAAAGTTTTAACATGTGTATTGGGATTAGCTCTGTTAGATAAAGGTTATACAAGTGTATTGGAATTACCTCTGTCAGCTGAAGGTCATACAAGTGTATTGGAATTACCTCTGTCAGCTGAAGGTTATACAAGTGTATTGGAATTACCTCTGTCAGCTAAAAACTATACAAGTGTATTGGAATTACCTCTGTCAGCTAAAGGTTTTACAAGTGTATTGGAATTACCTCTGTTAGCTAAAGGTTATACAAGTGTATTGGAATTACCTCTGTTAGCTAAAGGTTATACAAGTGTATTGGAATTACCTCTGTCAGCTAAAGGTTTTACAAATGTATTGGAATTACCTCTGTCAGCTAAAGGTTTTACAAATGTATTGGGATTACCTCTGTTAGATAAAGGTTATACAAGTGTATTGGAATTAGCTCTGTTAGCTAAAGGTTTTACAAGTGTATTGGAATTACCTCTGTTAGCTAAAGGTTTTACATGTGTATTGGGATTACCTCTGTTAGATAAAGGTTATACAAGTGTATTGGAATTAGCTCTGTTAGCTAAAGGTTTTACAAGTGTATTGGAATTACCTCCGTTAGCTAAAGTTTTAACATGTGTATTGGGATTAGCTCTGTTAGATAAAGGTTATACAAGCTTAGTGGAATTAGCTCTGTTAGATAAAGGTTATACAAGCGTAGTGGAATTAGCTCTGTTAGATGAAGGTTTTACATGTGTATTGGAATTACCTTTGTTAGGTAAAGGTTTTACAAGTGTATTGGATTTACCTCTGTTAGCTAAAGATTTTACAAGTGTATTGGAATTACCTCTGTCAGCTAAAGGTTTTACAAGCGTATTGGAATTACCTCTGTCAGCTAAAGGTTTTACAAGTGTATTGGAATTACCTCTGTTAGCTAAAGGTTTAACGTGTATTGGAATTACCTCTGTTAGCTAAAGGCTACACAAGTGTATTGGAATTACCTCTGTTAGCTAAAGGCTACACAACTGTATTGGAATTACCTCTGTTAGCTAAAGGCTACACAAGTGTATTGGAATTACCTCTGTTAGATAAAGGTTTGACAAGTGTATTGGAATTACCTCTGTTAGCTAAAGGTTTTACAAATGTATTGGAATTACCTCTGTTAGCTAAAGGTTTTACATGTGTATTGGGATAACCTCTGTTAGATAAAGGTTATACAAGTGTATTGGGATAACCTCTGTTAGCTAAAGGTTTTACATGTGTATTGGAATTACCTTTGTTAGGTAAAGGTTTTACAAGTGTATTGGAATTACCTCTGTTAGCTAAAGGTTTAACATGTGTATTGGAATTACCTCTGTTAGCTAAAGGTGATACAAGTGTATTGGAATTACCTCTGTTAGCTAAAGGCTACACAAGTGTATTGGAATTACCTCTGTTAGCTAAAGTTTACACAAGTGTATTGGAATTACCTCTGTTAGCTAAAGGCTACACAAGTGTATTGGAATTACCTCTGTTAGCTAAAGGCTACACAAGTGTATTGGAATTACCTCTGTTAGCTAAAGGTGATACAAGTGTATTGGAATTACCTCTGTTAGCTAAAGGTTATACAAGTGTATTGGAATTAGCTCTGTTAGCTAAAGTTTTAACATGTGTATTGGGATTAGCTCTGTTAGATAAAGGTTATACAAGTGTATTGGAATTACCTCTGTCAGCTGAAGGTTATACAAGTGTATTGGAATTACCTCTGTCAGCTAAAAACTATACAAGTGTATTGGAATTACCTCTGTCAGCTAAAAACTATATAAGTGTATTGGAATTACCTCTGTCAGCTAAAAACTATACAAGTGTATTGGAATTACCTCTGTTAGCTAAAGGTTTTACAAGTGTATTGGAATTACCTCTGTTAGCTAAAGGTTTTACAAGTGTGTTGGAATTACCTCTGTTAGCTAAAGGTTATACAAGTGTATTGGAATTACCTCTGTTAGCTAAAGGTTATACAAGTGTATAGGAATTACCTCTGTCAGCTAAAGGTTATACAAGTGTATTGGAATTACCTCTGTCAGCTAAAGGTTTTACAAATGTATTGGGATTACCTCTGTTAGATAAAGGTTATACAAGTGTATTGGAATTAGCTCTGTTAGCTAAAGGTTTTACAAGTGTGTTGGAATTACCTCTGTTAGCTAAAGGTTTTACATGTGTATTGGGATTACCTCTGTTAGATAAAGGTTATACAAGTGTATTGGAATTAGCTCTGTTAGCTAAAGGTTTTACAAGTGTATTGGAATTACCTCCATTAGCTAAAGTTTTAACATGTGTATTGGGATTAGCTCTGTTAGATAAAGGTTATACAAGCTTAGTGGAATTAGCTCTGTTAGATAAAGGTTATACAAGCGTAGTGGAATTAGCTCTGTTAGATGAAGGTGATGCATGTGTAGTGGAATTACCTCTCTAAACCTTCTTTGTAATTCTCATTACAGTGGACAATGAACAAATAAACCTTTGAACCAATGCCTTTTAGTTTTCAAATTCAAAAACAAAATATAATGAAAACAGAGTGATAATGAAAGTTTGGAAATTTTCTACCCCTAAAACCAAAAGTAAATTACTTGGTTGATTCTTGTTGAAAAATATCATGTATATTAGTTAAAAAAAAAAAGTGAACTTACTTATATTAATTTATGATGTTTACACTTACCATTGTATACAACAATAAATCTAAACCAGATTAGTGTTTTTAAAACATTCAGCAGGTGGAATAAATTAAAATTTTTGAAGCACTGTTATTTATAACTTTACAGCATTCTTGAAAACATTAGTAACATAATTTAAATCTTGATACTTACAGGAAAAAACCAGCTCAACTGAATCATCCACCTACTTCTGTCTAACGCAAGTCAAATTAAAACAATATTTAGGTGTTTCTTGTTTTTCATGATTGTTTCTTGCTCTTACAAAAATTAGTTTAAATTGCAATACCACTAGTTTTCAAGTGTTTCCTTGAGAGCTACTTATAGATTATTATTGCTTTATAATTTGACTTACATTAAACAGAAGTAGATGGATGATTCAGTTAATTAATGTCTACACAACACTGACTTTTCTTATAATATTTATGACTTCACACTTTTCTCACATGACTGGTTTCAATCTTTAAACATTTTTTCAGTTAGTATTCTGAAACTAAAACCTCCATATTTAAACTTGATACTTCAGTTTGTAATTTTCTCAATTCTTATGTTAATGAAACTCCTCTTACATGAGAGAATTCTAAAAGTCTTTAACATGCATTTTTGATGCATTGTTACAATTCAGCAAGAAATAACAATTAAAAGGACATGGGTAAAATTATTTTAGTAACTGTCTTTAAACTTAGAAGATTCTGATGGTCAAATCTGAATTCACTGTTCGTACGTTTATCAGATGTTATTCAGACTGACTGGTTTATTAATACCATTAATTTGACTTGACATAAATGGTAGCAAACAAATGAAATAGTTGAGAAAAATGGTATTAAAGAAGATGTTTACACATAGTTTTAATGACGTACTTTCCTTCTTCATCCACGGCAGCTGGTGCTGTTCCAGCCTTTCTCGCTTCTTCCAGTTCTTTTGCTTTTCGCCAATCTTCTCGTGATTTCTTTTTTGGTTCATCAACATCTTTATTCTTAATTATCTCTGACACTGGTAAATTTGTAGTGTTCATAGTTAGCTCTGTTTTCTACATGTAACAAAACAGTTATCATATATTGTGTAACTTGAAACATGAATAACTATCTTCACTGATAAAAAATTCCAACTATAACTACTCAAAGTCACTCCTGATTAAAAAAATACAAGAATTTTATTTAAAAGAGATGAATCTAAAATTATAATCATTAAAATGCAAATATGCTTTTAAATCACATAAATAAACACATCAAATTATACACAACTACCTAGATGTTTTACTCGACTGTGTAGCTATACCATGAGTAAACCAGTGCTGTGGGTTTCAAAACCACACTTTAGAAGGTTTCAGCCTGGGTATTTTACAGGCTTCAAAAATGAGACTGGCTAAATTTAAAAGTTTTAACACAATGAGAACAATCACCTACCCAGAATTATTAAGCACTAAATATTGATTATGCAGTAGTTCATTTGAAACGTTGTGTAGCATCAAAGATGTTTTATCAGTGAAACCCCTTTGGTACTAAACCTTTATAATAATGTTTATTGCATCTTCCTTAGTTCTGTTTACATCTCCAAATGCCATATTGTCCATGTGCCAGTAATGCTCTATTCAAAACTAACTGCTATAACACCTAGGTTTACTACTAGTTTTTAGGAACTTCATCTCAAGCACATATTTATGTCAAACATTACCAATCATCTCTGTTATTCAACCTGTCCAGTAGATCTGCTATGATCATGTATGGCTTCACTGACACCAATACTGGTTTTAGTTCAATTTGTTGACCTTTTAGGTTAAACCATTATCTCCTTTCTTTACTACATTTTTTTTGAAGAAATGTTAAAACAATGACCGTGTGGTTAAGATGTAAATGATTTACAGTTAAGATATCAATAAAGTTTGTTTGATGCTTGAGATTTACATATTAAAAAAATTAAGCAAAAATAATATCATTTATTTCAAGTTTTTGGTATTGGACACTAAGGTCTTGACTACAATACCTGATGCTAGGTAAGATTTGGTCACTAAGGTCTTGACTACAACACCTGATGCTAGGTAGGATTTGGACACTAAGGTCTTGACTACAACACGTGATGCTAGGTAGGATTTGGACACTAAGGTCTTGACTACAACACCTGATGCTAGGTAGGATTTGGACACTAAGGTCTTGACTACAACATGTGATGCTAGGTAGGATTTGGACACTAAGGTCTTGACTACAACATGTGATGCTAGGTAGGATTTGGACACTGAGGTCTTGACTACAACATGTGATGCTAGGTAGGATTTGGACACTAAGGTCTTGACTACAACATGTGATGCTAGGTAGGATTTGGACACTAAGGTCTTGACTACAACATGTGATGCTAGGTAGGATTTGGACACTGAGGTCTTGACTACAACACGTGATGCTAGGTAGGATTTGGACACTGAGGTCTTGACTACAACACGTGATGCTAGGTAGGAGAATGAAAACTAGCAAAGAACATCATAAATCAAGTGAAGCTATTATGTAACAAGAAGTAAGGTATCATAATGGAAAATTGACATTCTGTGACAAATTTATGATGATACGTTACTGGTTAACTCTCTAACTACATCCCTGGTCCTAGGGACCATCCTTGTAACCATTATGTGCTTGTTATAGTTTTCATACTATAACTTTTAAAACAGTAAGCATATCTTCACAAACATTTGCAGTTTATTAGTACACATTACAAAGCTTTAGTACACAAAATATCAGACTTTGTTATTAAATTTTATGATTTTTTTAAGTAATGTTTTTCTCATGTAGTTTTTCTTTCTAAATGTTGGCTATCTAATGTGCTAAGTAATTTTGGTTTTCAGGTAAAAAATACTTATGTATCAAAACATGATCAAATTTCACATGTGAAATCTTTATAACCTCCACATAATTATCAAAAGTTTTTTTTTCCAAAACTTTACATTTTATCTGTTATTATCATTAGTGTATCTGAAAGGATTGGGTTGATATGATCAAACATTTCACAACCATCCTAAAAAACAATTAGGGAATAGATATAAATTATTCTTTCTTTGCTCTAGAATGACTACAAATTATAACACAAAACCAACTGTTTATCCTAAATAATTTAAATCTTATAACATTATACATATATAATTTTTTTTATTATGTTGACCTGTCAGTCATATCTGACTGACATTACAAAAGTTGAATCATGTGGTTCATGTGCACTCTTGCCATCATATCCAAAAATATAAAACTGGTCTTTACAAAATGACCCGTCTTAGCTTTGTTCTAGTAGACTGGTACTTGTAAAATAGTTACATTTCAATTAAAATATATTATATATGTATATACCTTATTACTATTTACAAATAAATTATTAAATTTATTTTTCTTAAAACACAAAACAGTCAATAAAGAAGTATATCAAACAATTCTCTTCTAGTTACAAACTTCGTAAACAATTGCTGAAGTTGCTAAGCCTGATCAAGTTTTGCACATGAAAGATGTAAAACAAAATGTTTTTTTTAGGTTTTATATATGCATTTCAAAATAACAAAAAATCACAAATTACAATATTAATACCAAGAATTCCACTATAATTTATTAAGTTCAGTAAATAAGCTGTACTTAAGTCTAAAAAATGGGAGTTTTAGAGCTCATTAATATTTTACCACTGGTAATCTAGTAGGGAGAAAAAAATGTTTACTACTAAGGGGACATTCTGAGCTTTTGATTAGTTACACACACACATCACTAGGTGAAGTAGGCTTACGTAAACAAGTATTTTCAAAAAATGAACAAGTTAGTGGGGCCACCTTGGTTGATTCAATAAATATATTAATATCATGGAAAATAGAAAAGATAAGACATTATTGTCTTATATCCTAAGTTGTCAATATCAATAATTTGAGTTTCTAATTCATATGAATCTACAGACTTTGTATTTGGACATCACAAACATCTCAATGCTGTATTCAACATACCATAACACAACAGAGAAATCAATATTTAAATTATTTCAATATTTACTAAGATAAAAACTAAGAAATTTACCAAGGTGTAATACTAAAACTTAAATTATGTGTAATTTTACACTAAATTTACTGACACAGAATCATAAAACAGTAATTTGATAGAATTTTTAATGCGAGTCTGCAAACACAATGACATGGCCTTTTGACTTGTGACCATTGGAAGACTCCCACATTAGTAGAGTTAAACTTTGTTGAGCTAGTAGTTGTAAGTAGCACAAAATAATACCTCAAGTGTTCATGAAGATATAACAATGTTAATTAAAATACAAAGAAAATGAAATACTGAACACACTTTATGGAGTTCCTAACACAACCTTTAACAAATACAGAGTAAATTACAAAAAAATTAAATATTTTATAAAACAAAACACAAAAGGAAACATAACAAGCCTGTTTACAAAGTAGTTTGTTGTGTGAAGCACTTAAAAGCTAAGACCAGAATTTATTTGCCAAATGCTAAAACATTAAATATTATATCAAGTGAACCATTTAGTTGCAGGTGCCAAGAAATATCCTTTTTTGAAGTTTCTGTAGGAATGATGTTAGAAATACAAACCAGAAGAGCAACCTAAAAAGTGTAGAAATACAATAACCAGAAATAGCTTAAGTGAAAATTACCTTCAATATGGTCAGAACAACTAACAGGCTGGCTAGATCTGTAAGATAGTCTTCAGTGTAAAGGTTAATTATATGCTAACTATGGTCTACACTTAAACAAGCTACACAGGACAATGTTTGGGAAAGCTCTATAGGTATTTATTAAAGACTGTTTAACCCTTTCTTCCCTGGTATCCTTTACTAAGCATGACAGAAAGTTTCAGTGTCTTATAATTCAACATTATATAAAACTACTTCTTATGTTATATTATTATAATTTAACTAACAGCCCATATTTTAATGGTATATAAGTTTAAGTTCCTAATTCTACAAGGCAATATTTTAAAAATTCTTGAGTTCTCCCTAGTGTGACATTTTCTCTAGGCATCCTGTCTTCTCTATTTTCCCACCATCTCTTTATGGTGTAAGAAATTAAACATAAGTTATTCACTACAGACTCATAATTGCTCAAACAAACCCCAATTTTTATAGCTTTAAATTTTATTTGTTTACAGAGCTACCAAAAGAACATCAGACCCCTTTACCACACCAACCTCTCACACCCCTTCTTTCAGGATATGTTAACAGTTCTCTCTTACATCTAATTATACATTACATATAATGAATGAAAAGTGAAAGTTTTCATCTTTCAAATGCTGTATTACTTTGTGTTCTGAATATATGCATAAACATCATGTTCTATATATGGCTCTAATTGTTAGAACTGGTTCTGTTTATGTATCCCATGTTCTGTATGTGGTTCTTATTGTTAGAACTGGTTCTGTTTATGTATCCCACATTATGTATGTGATTCTTATTGTTAGAACTGGTTCTGTTTATTTATCTCACGTTCTGTATGTGATTCTTATTGTTAGAACTGGTTCTGTTTATGTATCCCATGTTCTATATATGGCTCTAATTGTTAGAACTGGTTCTGTTTATGTATCCCACATTCTGTATGTGATTCTTATTGTTAGAACTGGTTCTGTTTATTTATCCCATGTTCTGTATGTGATTCTTATTGTTAGAACTGGTTCTGTTTATTTATCTCACATTCTGTATGTGATTCTTATTGTTAGAACTGGTTCTGTTTATGTATCTCACATTCTGTATGTGATGCTTATTGTTAGAACTGGTTCTGTTTATGTATCTCACATTCTGTATGTGATGCTTATTGTTAGAACTGGTTCTGTTTATGTATCTCACATTCTGTATGTGATGCTTATTGTTAGAACTGGTTCTGTTTATGTATCTCACATTCTGTATGTGATGCTTATTGTTAGAACTGGTTCTGTTTATGTATCCCATGTTCTGTATGTGATTCTTATTGTTAGAACTGGTTCTGTTTACATATCCCACCTTCTGTATGTGATTCTTATTGTTAGAACTGGTTCTGTTTATGTATCCCACTTTTTTATGTGATTCTTATTGTTAAAACTAATTATGTTTATTTGTCCCATATTCTGTATTTGATTCTTATTGTTAGAACTAATTATGTTTATTTGTCCCATATTCTGTATGTGATTCTTATTGTTAGAACTGGTTCTGTTTACGTATCCCACGTTCTGTATGTGATTCTTATTGTTAGAACTGGTTCTGTTTATGTATCCCATGTTCTGTATGTGATTCTTATTGTTAGAACTGGTTCTGTTTATGTATCCCATGTTCTGTATGTGATTCTTATTGTTAGAACTAATTCTGTTTATTTGTCCCATATTCTGTATGTGATTCTTATTGTTAGAACTGGTTCTGTTTATGTATCCCATGTTCTATATATGGCTCTAATTGTTAGAACTGGTTCTGTTTATTTATCCCATGTTCTGTATGTGATTCTTATTGTTATAACGAGTTCTGTTTATGTATCCCACGTTCTGCATGTGATTCTTATTGTTAGAACTGGTTCTGTTTATGTATCTCACATTCTGTATGTGATGCTTATTGTTAGAACTGGTTCTGTTTATGTATCCCATGTTCTGTATGTGATTCTTATTGTTAGAACTGGTTCTGTTTACGTATCCCACCTTCTGTATGTGATTCTTATTGTTAGAACTGGTTCTGTTTATGTATCCCACTTTTTTATGTGATTCTTATTGTTAAAACTAATTATGTTTATTTGTCCCATATTCTGTATTTGATTCTTATTGTTAGAACTAATTATGTTTATTTGTCCCATATTCTGTATGTGATTCTTATTGTTAGAACTGGTTCTGTTTATGTATCCCACGTTCTGTATGTGATTCTTATTGTTAGAACTGGTTCTGTTTATGTATCCCATGTTCTGTATGTGATTCTTATTGTTAGAACTAATTCTGTTTATTTGTCCCATATTCTGTATGTGATTCTTATTGTTAGAACTGGTTCTGTTTATTTGTCCCACATTCTGTATGTGATTCTTATTGTTAGAACTGGTTCTGTTTATGTATCCCATGTTCTGTAGATCCGACCGACAATTAAACACAGATAAGATACATCTACTTAACAAAGGACTCACCTTCGCAATAGCACCTAGGTACATTCCAACCAATGAAATCAAAACATGTTTAGAAGATCTAGCCAGGAGACTTGTGATACTTTCTACAGAAAACAAAAACAAGGAAACAACCAAAAACAACCAACAGAAGGAAGACAACTTAGATAATTTTATTGACATCCAACAGCCAAACTTCCCAGGTAAAATTAAAAATTTATATTTTCCAGAAACACCTAAAAACAACATCTTAAACGACTTTTTTCAAAGAATTTTCTCACAAAACCATCAACATAATTTCACAAAACAGAAAGCTAGAAAACAATCTTACAAAAAGAGACATTAATTCCATTAAAAACCTAAAACAAGACAAAAACATAAAAATTCTAAAAGCAGATAAAGGTAACACTATAGTCATAATGAACATGAATGAATACATCCAAAAAAATGAATAACATCCTATCAGACACGAACAACTTTAAACCAATACACACAAATCCAACAAAGACACACGAGATGCAACTAAACAAATTACTACTAAATATGAAAAAAGCCAACACAATTTCACAAACACTTTATTCCTACCTACGTAAAACCGACTCATGCACACCACAAATATACAGTATTCCCAAACCTCATAAACCAGATTGTCTATTACGACCAATAATGTCCACATATGAATGGTTTAATTACAATCTTGGTAAATACATAGCATGGGCATTCTCCAAATATGTAACATCAGACAGCTCATTCAAAGACTCTTTTAATTTCAAGTCTAATCTAAATCAACTTAATCATAAAGCCTTCATGGCCAGTTTTGATGTTATATCCCTCTTTACAGAAGTTCCAACCACTGAAGCCTGCAAGATAGCCTTAGAACTCTATATCCGAGACCCTAACCCAACTATAGACATTCCCAGCAACCAATTAGCAACCCTCATAGAATTCACCACGATAAAGACAAACTTCATGTTCAACAACCACAACTATATACAAACAAATGGCCTAAGCAATAAACACAGCATTACATCCACCACTATACTGGTACAGATATGTAGATTACATGTATGCAGGATTCAGATTTACAGAACACACACTTAATTTTTTCAATCACATTAACTCTATACATCCCAACATTAACTTCACATGTGAACAGGAAGAAAGCAATCAAATATAATTTCTTAACCTCAAAATTACAAGTTACAAGAACCAACACGCAATTCAAAACAGAAATCCACCAAAAAATAACCCATACTGGACTATACATTCCTTGGGACTCAGCACATGAAACAAAACAAAAACTCAACATACTAAGAAACCAAATAAACACAGCCATAAAACTATGCTCACTAGATAAAATTAACGATGAATTAGACAAAATAAAACAATACTTCATCAACATCAATAAGTTTCCTCCACAAACCGTAGAAAACATTATACGCACACACCTAGACAGAAAGCAAAATCAACCAACTAAAGTAAATATATCTCACGAATCAAAAAATCACGAAACCATATACTGCTGCATACCATATATTCCCGACATAAGCAGACAAATAGCCAACATTTGGCAAAAACTAGTAACAAAATATGACATTCCAGTTAATACCAAATTTATTCAAAAACCAGGCACAAAACTGAGGTCTATACTATGGAAAAACTACACTGACAAACGCCAAACCAACATTATTTATAAAATAAAATGTGATAACTGCCACGACTTCTATATTGGAGAAAGAAGTAGAAAAATGGAAACCAGATTCAAAGAACATAAAAAGTCACCTTCACACATTTTCGAACATTGTAAGTCAAATAAACACAACATAACCATAAAAAACACTCAAATACTAAATAAAGAAACAAACATAAACAAATGCAAAATTAAAGAAGCCTTACGTATACAACAACTTAAACCCACAACAAACCAATATAAAGGAACACCTTTATACCTATATTAAATATAATAAATAATATAAAATTATATATTCAAACATCTAACACCACCCTCTACAATCCAACACTCAGTTGCACAACCCCTTCCAAACATGTGGTCAGTTTCCGGTCAGTTACCTCTTTCTTTCTTTGTGAACCTGACGATGACTGAAGAAGGTCGAAACGTTGTTCACTCTTCTACGTAAAATATTTTCTCAACCAAAACAAGCCATTTTTGCATATATATTTCTCTACAAGTGGGTTTTCTCAACATCACTGGTTCTATTTATGTATCCCATGTTATCATTACAGCTAGTTGTATTTATTTTTCCCATGTTCTGTATATGGTTCTTGTTCTTAGAGCTGGTTCTGTTTATTTTTCCCATGTTCTGTGTATGGTTCTTATTCTTAGAGCTGTTTCATCCAATGTTATGTACATGATTCTTCCTGCTAAATAGATTCTGTTTATTTATCCAATGTTATGTACATGATTCTTCCTGCTAAATAGATTCTGTTTATTTATCCAATGTTATGTACATGATTCTTCCTGCTAAATAGATTCTGTTTATTTATCCAATGTTATGTATATGATTCTTCCTGCTAAATAGATTCTGTTTATTTATCCAATGTTATGTATATGATTCTTCCTGCTAAATAGATTCTGTTTATTTATCCAATGTTATGTACATGATTCTTCCTGCTAAATAGATTCTGTTTATTTATCCAATATTATGTACATGATTCTTCCTGCTAATTAGATTCTGTTTATTTATCCAATGTTATGTACATGATTCTTCCTGCTAATTAGATTCTGTTTATTTATCCAATGTTATGTACATGATTCTTCCTGCTAATTAGATTCTGTTTATTTATCCAATGTTATATATATAATTCTCCCTGCTAAATAGATTCTGTTTATTCATCCCATGTTCTCTATGCAATACTTATTGTTAGAAACGGGTTCTATTTATTTTTCCCATGTTCTGCATATGATTTGTATTGTTATAACTGGTTCTATTTATTTATCCCACATTGTATATATTATTCTCATTGTTTATGACAATGTTATGAAAACAAATATATAAAAAATTAATTAATTTTTTTTAAATTATTTGCATATAATGCATGTGCATATGTGTATGCAGTCTGAATATAAAAAAAACACATTTTTCCAGCACAGTTAATGCAAAAAAGAAAACTTTAAATCACAAAACAATGAAACATTTATGAAGTGCTTAATGAAGCAAAAAACTTATTTAATCACCATATACCTATTTCATTTTTGCTACAAATCTTTTAAATGTAAAACTATGTTTCTACATGTTATAAATAATCTAAGTTTTTACTAAACAAGAAAACTTTATTCATGATTAATTTCTGTGTGCAGTTATACCAAAATATATCAGTTCACCAGTTTTTATACAGCAATCTCTGAGTAAGTTTTAACATTTATTTGAGGGCTTATTTATTTTTTGTTGTGATTCATGTTATCAGAAACTTTTACAATATAAATGTATGACAAATCAAATACACTTTTTCTAGTATTAAAAGGTATTGACTGAAACACTCCCTGGTGTGATACAAAAAATGTTAACATAATTCTGTCACTTGACAAGTAATTATCTTTATAAAATTATCCCATTAAACTCTTTACATTTTATTATGCAAGTAATCAAATAATATATCCTTTTACTGCTACTAGAGGTTATTAATAAAATATGTGACATCTTGTTGTGGTACAACTTCGAACAAACTCAGGGCATTCAATAACTAAACAAAAAGTGTACACCCTAAATATACAATAGTTTAATCACACGTTTTAGTATTTACCATTCTCTGTATTGTAATTACAAATGTTGCTAACATAGATGTAGCATAAAACTGGATTCGAAATGGTGGAGTGCCTGTATGAAAACTTAAATTTTAATCTACAAATATAATATAAACGTCCTTCATATGAAAATATATTGTCTTAAATCAAGTTATAATATAGAGTTAGTAGTTAATATGGTATTTTTTTAGTTTTGTTTCGTTATCACAACATTTGATTTTTAAGTTTTACTCTTTCACAGTTACGTCTTGCTCTTGTGTCGACTTTGCTTCACAAATCAAATAAGCCTAACTAAACAGATCATAATGTAACTAAAGACCTTATCTAAAAACTAGTTTATAGCAGTTACTCTTTATTTTGAATTAAGTTTCAAATGGACACCAATCACAAATCATAGCGCACGTAATTAAATTTCTTTGAGAAACAGAAACAGTTTTATGTTTGTTATAACTGTGCTTAACCCTAATACTAAGAATATTAATAATACTAGTAATAAGCTACGCTATGTTCACTTGTAACGACAGTTACAATATTGTGAAAAGTATATAAACTGCAACTATAATTTAGTCTCACATCAGTCAACTAAAAATACCTATGTATACAAAAACGTCCTTACCTCTACTTGTAAAATATTACGATAATGGAAACTCAATAATGAAGCACGAAAAAACCTTTTAAGTCAAAGTTATTATGCAACGCTACAACTTGCAGCTACACTTTTTATCAACTGCTGTACTCTAACGAAAAATGTTAAGTAGTACTACTAACTGTTTACTCATATTAAGAATAATTATTACTCTAATAATATTTATAAAAGCATTTCTGAAGTTTACGTTGCATAGTACGATAAACAACTTTCTCAAGTACAATATGACTATCACTTGTTACTGATACGATGTCACAAAATAATGTTTTTTAAATATATTGATGCTTGGCCGTTAGATGTCGTCATAAAAAGTACTGACGATTAAACATCGAAATTGATAACAACGTAAAACACAATCGTATGAAACATTTATTAAATGTTTTGGAATATTCAAAATTTCATCTTCAGCAACCTAGGATAATTTAGGCGTTATACACAAAAATTCTTCTTCAATCGCTAAACAATACACATTTTTCATTTGATTTAAGTCTTTTATAATCTAAAATTTCATTTGTGCTACATATTTCCCATTTTCTCTTGTTCTACTTTTAAATTCCAAAGTTGTTTAGTTATGTTTTACAAATTATAATATACTTCTATTGTAATTACTATTTTATTTGTTTTGTATCTTAATTTAAATTATTGAGGATGGAATTTTGAAGATACTGAAACGTTTAATAAATGCTTCATATTATCAAGTTCCTGTTATGGTAAAATAATTTTTCCGAAAAGTGAAAAGGTGATTAGTATACTTCTACAAAGATACGGAAATGATTGTCTTAACAGCTGCATCACTATTGATCCCATAGTAACATGTCAGTGGACTAATACTGCTAGATAATCGGGTTTCGATACTCGTGGTAGGCAGAGCACAGATACCCTTTTGTTTAGCTTTATGCTTATTGAAACACAACAACAAGCAGAGCTATTGAAAAATTGATCTAAAATAAAAAAGTTAATCTTGACACCTAGTTTTTGAAGTAATTCAAAACTCAATCATCAACTGTGAAATAAGTTTCCTCAGTTCACACTTACTAAGAGAAACCTTCAAACTCAATAGTATACCGTAGTTGTTAAAAGAGCTTACTTGATGAAATCTTAGGTAGAAACATCTACATAGACATAATATCTTGTCTAAACTGAATTCATCTCTAACTGCACTCTTCAACTCCAAATTATTGTTGGACTTCAACCTTCTTTTGGATCTCATTAATAAAAATAATGAGAAGAAAACTGCTAGACACAAAGACACACAAAATGTCAAGTTAAAGAAACTTTCTAATAGCATAAACAAGTAAAACAAATATTATCTCTAATTGTATTTACAACAATTTATATTCTACAGGCTTCCAACGTAAAATATTACATGGCCTTTCGAAATTTCACAAACCAGACATCCTACTCCGACATATGGTTTCTACTTTGGGTACTCGCAGTTGCGACTTAGCTAAATTCCTTCTACTCGTCTTAAACTAGTTAGCCCTCTTAAATCACGTGATGGCTAACTTCGATCTTACTTCTGTTTTTACTAACACTCCTCTGAACGAAGCCATTGATATTGAACTGTCTAAACTCTTTACTAAAAACATTATTGTTAATGGACTTTGGCAATCTGATTTCAAATATATGCTTGAACTCTCTACTGAAGACTATCTTCTCATCTTTAACTATACTCTATATGAGCAGATAGATATTGTTGCTTTGTGCTTCTACCCTGGCCCAACGCTTGCCAACAGTTTTCTCTGTCACCGATAAAAGAACTGGATTGACAACTGTCCTTTAAGTGTCAAATTTATTATCTACAGAAGGTGTATTGTGGTACTATCTTTAAGTGTTAGATTTATTATCTACAGAAGGTGTCTTGTGGTACTTTCTTTAAGTGTCAGATTTATTATCTACAGAAGGTGTATTGTGGTGCTTTCTTTAAGTGTCAGATTTATTATCTACAGAAGGTGTATTGTGGTACTTTCTTTAAGTGTCAGATTTATAATCTACAGAAGGTGTCTTGTGGTACTTTCTTTACGTGTCAGATTTATTATCTACAGAAGGTGTCTTGTTGTGCTTTCTTTAAGTGTCAGATTTATTATCTACAGAAGGTGTCTTGTGGTACTTTCTTTAAGTGTCAGATTTATTATCTACAGAAAGTGTATTGTGGTACTTTCTTTAAGTGTCAGATTTATTATCTACAGAAGGTGTCTTGTGGTACTTTCTTTAAGTGTCAGATTTATTATCTACAGAAGGTGTCTTGTTGTACTTTCTTTAAGTGTCAGATTTATTATCTACAGAAGGTGTCTTGTGGTACTTTCTTTAAGTGTCAGATTTATTATCTACAGAAGGTGTCTTGTGGTACTTTCTTTAAGTGTCAGATTTTATCTACAGAAGGTGTCTTGTGGTACTTTC
Organism: Tachypleus tridentatus; assembly: GCF_004210375.1. Classification (NCBI taxonomy): domain Eukaryota; kingdom Metazoa; phylum Arthropoda; class Merostomata; order Xiphosura; family Limulidae; genus Tachypleus; species Tachypleus tridentatus. The sequence goes on along the minus strand of NC_134832.1, from coordinate 153,785,132 downwards.
TTTAAGTGTCAGATTTATTATCTACAGAAGGTGTATTGTGGTACTTTCTTTAAGTGTCAGATTTATTATCTACAGAAGGTGTCTTGTGTTACTTTCTTTAAGTGTCAGATTTATTATCTACAGAAGGTGTCTTGTGGTACTTTCTTTAAGTGTCAGATTTATTATCTACAGAAGGTGTATTGTGGTACTTTCTTTAAGTGTCAGATTTATTATCTACAGAAGGTGTATTGTGGTACTTTCTTTAAGTGTCAGATTTATTATCTACAGAAGGTGTCTTGTGGTACTTTCTTTAAGTGTCAGATTTATTATCTACAGAAGGTGTCTTGTTGTACTTTCTTTAAGTGTCAGATTTATTATCTACAGAAGGTGTCTTGTGGTACTTTCTTTAAGTGTCAGATTTATTATCTACAGAAGGTGTCTTGTGGTACTTTCTTTAAGTGTCAAATTTTATCTACAGAAGGTGTCTTGTGGTACTTTCTTTAAGTGTCAGATTTATTATCTACAGAAGGTGTCTTGTGGTACTTTCTTTAAGTGTCAGATTTATTATCTACAGAAGGTGTATTGTGGTACTTTCTTTAAGTGTCAGATTTATTATCTACAGAAGGTGTCTTGTGGTACTTTCTTTAAGTGTCAGATTTATTATCTACAGAAGGTGTATTGTGGTACTTTCTTTAAGTGTCAGATTTATTATCTACAGAAGGTGTATTGTGGCACTTTCTTTAAGTGTCAGATTTATTATCTACAGAAGGTGTATTGTGGCACTTTCTTTAAGTGTCAGATTTATTATCTACAGAAGGTGTATTGTGGTACTTTCTTTAAGTGTCAGATTTATTATCTACAGAAAGTGTCTTGTTGTACTTTCTTTAAGTGTCAGATTTATTATCTGCAGAAGGTGTCTTGTGGTACTTTCTTTAAGTGTCAGATTTATTATCTACAGAAGGTGTCTTGTGGTACTTTCTTTAAGTGTCAGATTTATTATCTACAGAAGGTGTCTTGTGGTACTTTCTTTAAGTGTCAGATTTATTATCTACAGAAGGTGTATTGTGGTACTTTCTTTACGTGTCAGATTTATTATCTACATAAGGTGTCTTGTGGTACTTTCTATCACATCCAACAGTTTCTTGACTGTCTTACTTCACAACATCCATCTATACACTTCACTTATGAAACTGAGACAAATAACTTTATGTATTTTATGGACTTCCTGATTAATCATTATTTTAACTGTTTTACAACTTCCGTCTATCGTAAAAACACATTTACTGGTCCCTTAAAAAACGTGGCAGATATTTAATTTAAAGGCGAGGTTCCCTTCATCGAACCTTTACAACTGGAATGTTCGAGAATATGCTTTTACTCCTTCACTTCACCAGCGAAATATTTTATGAAATTGAAAGTAAATAAGTAAATGTATATAATTTTTATTTTCCTGGCTTAAATATTACTTAGTTAAAAATTATGGGAATATATTTGATACTGAAATAATTATAGAGACTGTACATCCCAGGCAAGAATCACAAAGTGAAAGCCTCCTTTATCACAGAGGTCGTAGTACGAAACATCCAGACTTAGCAGGTACAAAACAAATGGCATTAATTTAGGTTGGCGAGAATTTGTAAATTCTATGCCAAGAAACTTGTTGTGGGGAAAGTGGGAGTGCCCCATGGAAACCCCCTTTCACTGGTTGAGCACTGAATAATACGTGGATCTATTGCTATAAACATGAGAATGGAGAGAATAAAAGTTGTTAAAATTTCTGTGAATATTAACGATACTTTTTAATTTTACTAGGATTGTTCGAGACTGGTTAAGTCTTCTTTACTCGTATCGTAATCAGATAGGTTGAAATCTGTAGATACGAAAAGTTGATCCCCAATGTGAAAGTACGGAAATACAGAAAAGTGTTGTGTCAATGGTAATATACTTGTAACTGTTTCAGGCATCTGGATCATCGATGGATCAGTCTGGATTGCTCTCTTGTTGGACAAGAGAACTTAATCATTCTTAACTAACGTGTTTTTCAAGGCACCTAAGATACCTACTGCACCCAAACTTCCTTTATACACTTGTTTATTTGCTTGAAGTTAAGCACAAAGTCTATCTGTGCTCTGTCCACCATAGATATCGAAACCCGGTTTCTAACATTATAAATCCACAGGCAAACCGTTGTGCTACTGGGAAACTTCTGCAACTATTTATCACATCTTGGAAGACAGAGTTCCTTTATCACGAAACAGTTGAAAATGTTTGTAATTCTTACTATCCTCAAATTTAGATCTAATTTCAGGTTAAATTTGTTTTTTCCACAATAACGATCATGTGCCGACTGCCCTTATCCACATCTTGTTTACTAATACACTTACAAAGTACATAGGACTTCCTAAGTTGATGAAGGCAAACGTCATCTTAACGTATGTTAACTTGAACATATGCGCATATTTATAAAACCTGAATTAAGAAGTTACATACCTACCTGCTATACCAGCACAATAAGAAGCAGGTCATTCAAAGTCTCTATCCAACTTTAAAATATTCTCAACAGCCAAGCACGACACCGAACTTCTAATAAAAGAAACATTATACATAAAAACTCTTCCTCCATCTCTAAATAATATATATTCTTATTTATTTCACACCTATTTTAATTTAACTGTTTCATTTGCGCTAAATATTTTTCATTTTTTCTTGTTTTTATATTCAAGTTGTTTACATTAAAATTATATCACATTTTTCTTATAATTAGCACTTCTTTTGTTTTACAGCTCTAGATTGCTGATGATGGAATTTTGAAGATTTCGGAAATGTTTGAAATACGCTTTATGTTATTGTTTTTGCTTTATTAATTAACTACATTTTCCGAATAATTTCACAAAAAAGTTAAAGGGACAGAAAGAAGCTTATTATCCAATCGAGGATGTTTATTCAAACTCCTAACTATAGCCATCTTTCACTAATCATGTGTTCATCCAATCTTTTCTTAAACCTAGTTACATTTTCTGCCGCCACCACTCTTGAAGGGAGTTTATTTCAAAAGGTGTTTGAAAAGTACTACTCTCCAAACTGCAGACAACCCCTACACTTCAAAATTTGAACTTATGTCTCCTTGTCCTATTTTTTTCGCTGCTAAACACAAAAAGTGAGCACTATCTATAGTTTGTGGGTGTTCTGAGAGGGCTTTAATTCTCAGTTTCATTGAATTTTCATCAAATAATCAGACAGAAAATGTAAGAAAATTGAAGGCTTGTTAATAAATGTATTGCAGAGCAGAAACATAACTTTTGGTGACTTTAACTCAGTTTATTCGGATAAAAAATATTTATTTAAATCAAGCGTCAATCAGTATTTAAAGAGATTATGAAGTTTGGCACATTTACTGGAGAGAGAGATACGTTATTACAAATTAACAGTTAAAGGTGCATGGTATGCTTAACTCTCAAATCAAAATTTCAAATTAACTTGAATCAAAACAATTAACTTAGCTCTCAAACGTTGTTGCTATGTTTACTTAAATTCGAGTTGAGGTGTTTGAAAGTGAGAAAACATGGTAATAACGTATCAAAACAGCAATTCCATTATTCCTGGAACAGAGATACTGCTTTGGTGACTGATTAGTACTTTTACTTCAAAACAAAGGATGCTATATTCCTGATATTTCACTCAACTTGCTGGTGAAAAAGATTACACTTAATTTTTATACAGTATGTTTTACATACACAAATCTTGAGATGATAAAGTACATATAGTAACCTTATTGACTAACATAGTCTTGTGGGTAAACAGAACAAGGGGAACTTATTAACTCCCTTGACCAACTTGCTGCATTAAAACTGTGGGAGAGGGAAATACATGATATGCCTGTATATCACACTTCTCCTCTTTCTTACAACTTTAGGCAAACCAAACCCATCCATCCATCACTAAAAACCTTAAAAGAAATTTGAATATCACAAGTTTCAGATTAGTGGAACTAATACTCTCACCCCTGTAAAATGCTTTTACCACAATTCATTTAAAAGAAATATAGAAGTTGTAATATACACAACAGGGTTGTTTGTGTGTATGGTTCAAAATATCTTATTTTCATAAAGAAACTCTTTTTATTAGTATCTTGTAGGCTCCATAATAAGGTTGTTAAAGTGTTGTGTAGTGTTAATTTTTGAATCATTGTTAAAGGTTATTTTAATTAGTTTTGTTGTTGTTATTACAACTTCTTAAATAAAAAATAATATGCATACTTGCAAAACGAAAAATAAACCCTTCTTAAATAATACAGTGTAACCTTTATAATATACACACACATATATATACACAAAACATAAAAAATGAAAACATTCAATGATGATATGGCCATTTACAACATAATTACAGTAACAAATGCAAATTATAATATAAATAAACAACACCAAAAAACACTAAATGCAGAAGTAAAAACAGGAAGGAAATATATACATAAGATTGTATAGAAACTACATCCTGTTACCACCTTAGCCCTCACAACAGCTCTCCAATGCAGTGGTCGACTTGCACTTGTTGGTTAGTAATGAATGGAGTACCTATACTGCGGATGTCAGAAGAGCTCCTCAGCACTTGAAAGATATTTTCAAAGACTTTAGCTTTGGGAAAGTTTTCTTGGGCTAAGAAATGAAGTGGTCTCATTGGATGTCACTGGTGTTTCTCCATAAACACCTTCCAGTGGTACACAACAATACTTTCCTTTAGTTTTATGATGATAGGTTTAATTGGTATTGATGTAGCCTCAAGTGCCATTACTTTCAGTTAGGTAATGGATAGATTGGATATCAACAGTTGCTCCATAGTTGATGGTATTGCCAATTTGGTAGGATCCTTGCTCAATGTTTCAGTGATAATTAGTTGGATAACATTTGCTTGTGACAGACTGGATATTTCAGAACTAATATGCTTATGACCTCAGTCAGTTCCTTGATGCTATATACATCATCTACCAATACATTTTCACCAATGAACACTGCCTGTGTGAAGCCGAGTTTAGCCCCTGGTGTCTTATACAGTGAGCTAGTCACAAACATCCTCCAAAACACTGAACAGGAAAATTTCACTATATTATTCTTCCATTTTAACAAAGATTTAGTACGTTAGAGAAAACAAATAGAATGGAAATACATAACTGACTGGTTAAAAACAAGATATCCAGAAGTGTCAGGAATTTTATCTTGCAAAATAAATATTTTAATCTAAGTTTGATAAAATTCTGATTGGTCAGAATTTTTATTTTAAAAGTGTAAGTTAGTTGTAGTAGCCAATTTACAACAATACTTTGTCTCAAAAATTTCCCCATAAACAGAGTACTAAAATTATCACTGTGGTCAACTGCTATTTCTACATGCTTACGTATATTCACATGTATGTTGCCTTTAGAACGTGTTTCCCTTCACCTGTGAATCTTCTGGTCCCAAAGGCTTCATCAGATATTGAGCTTGACGTGCATGCTATGTTTTACTTTTCAATAAAAGATAAATTAAATTAATGGATAAATACCTGTGAAACCTTTGGTTTATCAAATAAATTCCTGATGATCTGTTGTAACTTGAAATCAACGTGGTTGTCTAATCTTCGTCAAAGCTCAAGATAGAATGGCATTACACAGAGAGCGACAATACGGAGCATGAGTTTCAGTACATTCAGTACGTTGCTATGGGACGCATAACACATACTTTCGTCTTAATGAAGACGTTGACTTCTACAGATCTATGTCTCTTTGACGTTAATTGTTAAGAAACAACGACGATTGTGTTTTCCATATTTTATGAATATATGTAGGTAACAATAGTGGGGGCTGAGGGGGGCTTGGCTCATTTTTTGGAGGAGGCACAAGCCCCCCTTGGCGCCGCCACTGACCAAAACTCAAGAAAACTTTGACATAGCTAAGATCCTTTCGAGGGTCAACCACGTTCAGAGTAGATTGGAGCAGGATGGGAATACTGTCAATGTCTACTCTCTTTGAAGCTGAGATACAAAGACTGATAATTCCTTCACCACCATCTCCACTACAACCACCAAAGAGATGTAGACAAACTAGCTATCTTATTAATCATTTTATCCACTTCTGCAAAGGATCTGCTCTGCAAATGAAATGGTGTCAACTTCGGCAATAAGACTGACTACCATCTGGTTCATTAAGATCAGATGAGTAAGTAAGTCCAAGAACAATACATGAACCAAAATATGGGTCCTCTACAAACCAAGAAGAGGACTACCTGAAGCTGAGAGCTATGCCACCATTACTACTCAAGGAAGAGGTTTACTACTTGCAGGTCAAACTGGTGAACACCAAGAGAGCTCTGATCTAAACTTGGGACATTGTATGGATAATCATAAATCCATAGCCATGACTGTAGGCCTACTGACAAGGTTAAGATTAGGGGGGGGGAGTATTGTGTTGTTTCTTAATGACTACTCTAAATTTTTTAAGTTAAGAATATTGTATATACGTATTCGTGTATGGTTTCTGTATTTCTGCATTTTGTTTCCATTGATTTTGGATTTTTATATTCATACCGTTTTACTTTTTTGTAAGTACCAAGTCAACAAAGATAAATAAATAAATAAATATATATACATCCAGGTAAAATGTTTCTTTTTACTTATTGCTTGACACTGAATCCAGAAAGGGTTCATCTAGTGCATTGTACTTAGTCTTATAAGGTTCAATTCTTTTCTGCTTTCCCGTGAGACATGTAATTTCCCAGGTGGCTCACTAATTTACTTTTTGTTGTATGAGAGGGTCGTTTAGCAATTAATTATTTTGTGTGATGACTGTTATCATGTTAAAGGACATTGTTGATGTGACCAGTGAATTATTAGTTACAAGTTCTTTTAGTATATTTTATTGCGATTTCTTCTTTTTGTTGTTGTTGTTCCTTAAACAGACCCGTGTTAATCTAACATATATATATATATACTGCTAAGTTTGTGTCTGTTCACATCTTTCAGTCTCTTTAATAATAGGCCTATAAAGATACAAAATCATGATACTCAGGGTTAATGTCTGTAATGTCACATTTATAGTGTCAATGAAAACTTTACAATTTATTTTTTCCACAGAAGATAAACCACATTTCTGGTCTGAGTTAAGTGGAAATGACGTCAGAAAATGCACGTATATTTTATAGAGAAGTGGTTTTGTTTTGAATTTCTCGCAAAGGTACACGAGGGCTATTTGCGCTAGCCGTCTCTAATTTAGCAGAGTAAGACTAGAGGGAAGGCAGCTAGTCATCACCACCCACCGCCAACTCTGTTACCAATTAATAGTGGGATTGAACGTACATTATAACGCTCCCACGGCTAAAAGGGCGAGCATGTTTGGTGCAATGGGGATTTGAACTCGCGACCCTCAGATTTCGAGTCAAACGCCTTAACCCACCTGGCCATGCCGAGCCACCATCTGCGCCAGTCGTCCCTAATTTAGCAGTGTAAGATTAAAGGAAAGGCAGCTAGTTATCACCACCCTCCGCCAACTCTTGGGCTACTCTTTTACCAACGAATAGTGGGATTGACGGTCACATTATAAGGGCAAGCTGAAAGGGCAAGAATGTTTTGCATAACAGGGATTTGAACCTGCGACCTTCAGATTACAAGTTGAGTGCCTTAACTATCTAGTCATGCCGAGCCTATAGAGAAGTGTGCTGTCGTCGTAACGCCAGAATAAAAATACACCAAACTCCGTCGTGTTTACAGACACACAAGCTAACTTTTCATGAAATAGACAAGCCGTACTCGCGAAATTCTACAAAAATACATTGGTTTTTATTCCCTTTATTTGGTAACTGAGTTAAGTTTGAAAATTTCTTAAACTGATTATGTACCTAAGAGTAAAATGTCGAGATAACTCCCCCCCCCCCCAACCTCTGATTACCAATCACAAGAACTAAAACGTATGCAACAAAAACAATGCAGTGAGACTCCACAAGAAAGGGAAACAACAAAGAAAACGACAATCTACTCATCGTCAAACCGAGACTTTGGAAGAGAAGTAATTTTGCAGAGACAATGATAGCATCCGTTATGCACTGCACCGTTCACAAGAGACATCAAGAACACAACAGAGACAATGATAGCATCCGTTATGCACTGCACCGTTCACAAGAAACATCAAGAACACAACAGAGACAATGATAGCATCCGTTATGCACTGCACCGTTCACAAGAAACATCAAGAACACAACAGAGACAATGATAGCATCCGTTATGCACTGCACCGTTCACAAGAAACATCAAGAACACAACAGAGACAATGATAGCATCCGTTATGCACTGCACCGTTCACAAGAAACATCAAGAACACAACAGAGACAATGATAGCATCCGTTATGCACTGCACCGTTCACAAGAAACATCAAGAACACAACAGAGACAATGATAGCATCCGTTATGCACTGCACCGTTCACAAGAAACATCAAGAACACAACAACTTCTTTTGACCTTTTCCATTTAAAAATGGTTAAAATTAGTCTCTCTCTTCAGGAGGTTGATTTAATATACATTTCAACCTGATACAAAATACAGCAGGAAATTTCCCACACCTAACGTAATATTGCAACTGATTATATGAAACACACATACATTTTCATGACGTCATTTCTTCTTAAATCAGACAACAAATCTGATCATTTTCTGTGCAAAAAAAAATTATACTACAACAAGTTCATTGACACAAAACTGTGACCACGTTAAACCTGAATGCGTTGATTTCATGTTTTCATAGGCCCAACTACTATAGAGGTTGAAAGGCGTAAACAAATCAGGCACAAACTTTGTGTATTAGATTATGTCTGCTGATTTCAGAGATTTTTGTGAAAGAGTAGTTTTGTGACTGTAGCTGGCCTATGGTTATATGTTTGGGTTTTTGGTTTTTTTTAGTTTGCATAGAGAGTACACAGGATGCAACTACTACTTACCACAAACCACATTTAGTATCCATGAAAGATCGCACCACTAATTTTATCAAAACCTGGGTTTTCATATACTGGCCATTTAACATTTGTTCTGGTGTATTGTTTGTTTGTTTTTGAATTTCGCATAAAGCTACTCGAGGGCTATCTGCGCTAGCCGTCCCTAATTTAGCAGTGTAAGACTAGAGAGAAGGCAGCTAGTCATCACCACCCACCACCAACTCTTGGGCTACTCTTTTACCAACGAATAGGGGGATTGACCGTAACATTATAACGCCCCCACAGCTGAAAGGGCGAGCATGTTTGGCGCGATGGGGATACGAACCCGCGACCCTCAGATTACGAGTCGCACGCCTTAACACGCTTAATAGTCGGAAAACCAGATATTTGAGCAGGAACTTTTATAGATTACGAACATTACAAAACACTGGATTAACTTCGGACGTATTTCTACAAGGAAATTAAATATCTTCGTAAAAAATCTGTTTGTAAATGGTGCGAGGCCAGGCAAGAACAGACAGTTAGCTAGCGTAAGCAAAGCGTATCAACATAGAAGTAATTCTCTCGTCGTGTACCTAGGCCGTCGATGAAATATTCAGTTGTAGACCAGATAGAAGCCTCAACACAACTTTTGTACATAAATTATTATTTGTAATAACCGTTGTTACAAAAATTGTATTGTTGTTTGTATATTAAAATATACTTGTGTTAAGACAAAAAATTGTGTATCAATCCTGTTGGCAAATATAATTTTAATACGTATCGACTTTAACTTCTAAATTCAAATTATCGGCCATTTGAAAATGCAATGTACGTAACATAAGTAAATTATAATACCTAACATAATTATAACTTAAAATATTGTTTTAATGAACATAAAGGTTACGTATACTATATGTTAATTACTCCAGTGTCGAAACAGGTTATTCGATGTATCGGTATTACAATAATTCTTAATAAACCCAGCGTTTAATATTTGAGAATCAATATAAATTCTATACTGTATATTAAATTTGTCGCTGACCGGCGTGAAAAATGGCTAGAAATAAATATTAATTTCTTATGAATATTAAATATATTAACTTGAAAGTTTATGAGTTAAACCACTTTCTCGCTTTGTCAGCTTAAAGTGTCAAAACACATAGACTGTTGTCTTGTAATGTCGATGAAGCGAAACACACTGACTGTAAAATGTTGTTCTTGTTTTTTTATATTTTTTTTACATATGTTGCCTTTACTGGATTTTCATTTGGACTAAACAGTTTTTTTTTTGTATTAAATTTTCACTAATATACCTGTTCCAAACTATTAAACTTCAATCAGTACAACAACTTTTACCACAGGACTTAAGAGGTAACTGTAACTATAACTAATATTAAATAGTTTTAATAATGAGTGACAAGAAATCGGCAACCATAAATTAACACTATTTTTATAAAGTATTTTTGTACACCGTTTTCCACCGGATGTAATTCTCGACCTTCTGTCCTGCATGCTACTTAGGGTCAGATCTGAATTAGATTCAAAACTCTCAAACCAAGTTACTCTTAATCGTTACAGAAAATTCTTTATTTCACTGTATTTATGTCAATCAGAACAAAAAAACGGATATTTTCCTCACAGCTAAATATTTGTTATGGAATTTAAGTCTTAAAGCTTCTTAACATGTTCTAAATAAGAATAAGAATCTAATGTTAAAAATAAAGACAACCTATAGACATCACATAAACCACATAACCCAACTCTGTTGTAGAGGTCCTAATTTCTTCTATCATCATGGTTCATGGTTTGGAAACATCACTAAAAATAGATTCATTTATTTTTATTTCAAACATTATTAGTACAAACATACCAGGTGTTAAATTGTCTATAGATATTTACAGATATTTGTGTATTCTCACATGAAAAACAGGCTAATTTCAAAGGTTGAGACTTTATAATTATCCTCAACAGCTATTGTTTCCTGTAACACACATGATAAGAACTTGAAGACAATGAAATAATTTCTATCATTAGTAATGTAACAGTCAATGAGGGTGTACAATGTACTCACACCACAGTAACCAGTAGTTACAGTAGGAAATCTAAATTAATAAGGGGACTAGCAACAAACATTAAAAATTGTGCTGAATTTTTTTTTTCATACTAAAATTGAATATTCATCTAGACTAAATATTAAATACATTGACGTCAATACAAATTTGACATGTGGTCCCCAATCTTCCATCAAAATGACTACAATAGACCTTTCCACGTTACACAATCTGCCTAGAATGTGCAAACATTCTCTCAATACCTCAAAACAGACAGACTTGTGACAAGGTTGTAGATAACAGAAATAGACTTTAGGGTTTTAAATATTTAGACATCATTGGCTAATTCTTATTCAAAACTCTGAAGTACTGGTTGATTTTTGATACAATACAATCAATTAATACTACATTTTATTGTACAGAGAAAAAATACTTAAAACTATAACAAACAAGACTGTAAAAGTATTACATAATAACATAATGTTTTATCTTTTTAACTTTAACGAATAAACAGGAAATTCTTAACGATGATGGAACTTGTCAGGGGAAACCTAATTAACATATGTAAACTATTTTAACTGTATTTTAGAAAAAACAACAGCTATTATAAAAAAAAAATGTTGTGAGAAAATGCAATAATTTTTCAAGTTTATGTTTTAACAAACGGAATGCAAATTAAATTTTGGAATGACAACATAGTAATTAAAATTTATGGAATGATTTCTCTGTAAATTGTGGAAGTATTCTGAAAACCAAAAACCATATCACAGCCTCACTTTCTTAATAAAAATCATCCATCATTCAAAAAAAATATATATAAATGAAAATTAAAAAAACAAACTACCTGAAAAAGAAACATGAATAAGAAAAATCCCACTCGATTATAGATTACATTATAGTAAATAATTTTTGACTTCCATCACAGCTTGGACTAGGTTGATCTCAGGTGGTAAATAACACAACAATAACTAAAGGCACCATGTGCACATCTGAACAACAGAAGATAAAACTCTGATGAAGGGTTCTGCTACTAATTAGAGTGCTTCAGCACTTCTTCCAGAGGGACAGTTTGACTGGGATGACATAACAACAAACATTTCTGTTATTTGTGATTTAAATTAACATCACTTTCTCCATTGCTACAGGAGATAACTAAGGATGAGGATGTTTTATCCTCCATAGAAACAGACTTTTCAAGAGTCTTTTTAATAAGGTTCTCCAAAATGCCCACTTCTTGACGTTGATTTCCACTACAACCTTCCTGCCGCTGAGCATTAGCCTGCAGTTTACGAATCATCTGAGAGGCAAAAAAGTTGCTTGAATCTGAACTCAGTCCTGCCAAACCCTCAGATAAAAAAGGCATAGTTTTCCAAAGTGACGTGTGGGACGGCAAAGAAGTTGGAACAGAAGTTGAGCCCTCTGGCTTGTCCAAATACGGGGTTGTCTCACCTTCACTTATGTTTGTTCCTTGTAGAAGTTTCTTTAAGCTATGATTGCTTTCATTACTCTTATCAGATGTTGAGCTCTCAGAAGACTTCTGGTGGTATTTCAAATTCTTCTTGTTTCGAAGCAAGTGCCGCTCCTTTACTTTATATTCAAGAGTAGAATGTGGTACACCATAGTAGTTGCCAGCACGGTGAACACTCATCTCACCTCGCTGTACTGCTCTCACTGACCATTGCAAGGCTGTTTCTGTCATAATTTCTGTAACGTCCACGTTTTGGACGAATTTGTTTCCTTTCCCTTTTAGAAGATTCATTGGTCTGGTGAGACCTTGGACAGGAAGAATGAGAGGCAGGATTTGATGACAATCTGTTTACCACATTGCTGCACGTTTTCCCTTCATTTACTGTTGATTGGCTATGTGTATAATTATTTTTTTCTTTGGGCAGAAACCAGTTTTCCAACTCTCTGGCTAATACTTTTGGCAATCAGTTCCTTCAAAGACACAGATATACCCTTATTTCCTGGGTAGTGACCTGTTTGACTAAGTGACAGAGCATTAGCTGCATCACTGTTACTGTCAGTTAACTGAGTGCCAGGTCGAAAGGACGGAACTTTTAGTATCACATTTGACAAGCAATCAGACACATCCTTCTCAGATGTGTCCGTTTCTTCTTTACCTAGTCGATTGCTGCGATCACACTCGAGAAGCATTCTTTCTTCTGCAAGATGATGAATGAGTTCTGGCAACATTGGCAGTTCACTGACATCTATCAAGGACTGATTTGGTACGCTGTCTTCGGAAGGCGGCCTTTTAAGAGCTAAACTTTCTATTCCTGTTAACATCTGAAAAATAATGTGGATACATACATTACTCATAACCCTTAACCTCATATCACTAGGAAAAAAATACACCAACAACAAACACACTTGAGTTCTAAAAAATTACTCTTAACTCATTTATTCTTGCTAAAATTACTGGTATGTAAACTGAATTAAGGTGATTACACAAACTACCATTAAAATTAGAGTACTGACAAAACTAATGGTATAAGAACTGAATTAAGGCTATTACATAAACTACCTTTACATTTAGAGTACTGACAAAACTACTGGTATAAGAACTAAATTAAAGTGATTACATAAACTACCATTAAAATTAGAGTACTGACAAAACTAATGGTATAAGAACTGAATTAAGGCTATTACATAAACTACCTTTACATTTAGAGTACTGACAAAACTACTGGTATAAGAACTAAATTAAAGTGATTACATAAACTACCTTTAAAATTAGAGTACTGACAAAACTACTGGTATAAGAACTGAATTAAAATGATTACATAAACTACCTTTAAAATTAGAGTACTGATAAAACTACTGGTATAAGAACTGAATTAAAGTGATTACATAAACTACCTTTAAAATTAGAATTCTGACAAAACTAATGGTATAAGAACTAAATTAAAGTGATTACATAAACTACCTTTAAAATTAGAGTACTGACAAAACTACTGGTATAAGAACTGAATTAAAGCTATTAAATAAACTACCTTTAAAATTAGAGTACTGACAAAACTACTGGTATAAGAACTGAATTAAAGCTATTACATAAACTACCTTTAAAATTAGAATTCTGACAAAACTAATGGTATAAGAACTAAATTAAAGTGATTACATAAACTACCTTTAAAATTAGAGTACAGACAAAACTACTGGTATAAGAACTAATTTAAAGTGATTACATAAACTACCTTTAAAATTAGAGTACTGACAAAACTACTGGTATAAGAACTGAATTAAAATGATTACATAAACTACCTTTAAAATTAGAGTACTGATAAAACTACTGGTATAAGAACTGAATTAAAGTGATTACATAAACTACCTTTAAAATTAGAATTCTGACAAAACTAATGGTATAAGAACTAAATTAAAGTGATTACATAAACTACCTTTAAAATTAGAGTACTGACAAAACTACTGGTATAAGAACTGAATTAAAGCTATTAAATAAACTACCTTTAAAATTAGAGTACTGACAAAACTACTGGTATAAGAACTGAATTAAAGCTATTACATAAACTACCTTTAAAATTAGAATTCTGACAAAACTACTGGTATAAGAACTGAATTAAAGCTATTACATAAACTACCTTTAAAATTAGAGTACAGACAAAACTACTGGTATAAGAACTAATTTAAAGTGATTACATAAACTACCTTTAAAATTAGAGTACTGAAAAAACTACTGGTATAAGAACTAAATTAAAGTGATTACATAAACTACCTTTAAAATTAGAGTACTGACAAAACTACTGGTATAAGAACTAAATTAAAGTGATTACATAAACTACCTTTAAAATTAGAGTACTGATAAAACTACTGGTATAAGAACTAAATTAAAGTGATTACATAAACTACCTTTAAAATTAGAGTACTGATAAAACTACTGGTATAAGAACTGAATTAAAGTGATTACATAAACTACCTTTAAAATTAGAGTACTGATAAAACTACTGGTATAAGAACTAAATTAAAGTGATTACATAAACTACCTTTAAAATTAGAGTACTGATAAAACTACTGGTATAAGAACTGAATTAAAGTGATTACATAAACTACCTTTAAAATTAGAATTCTGACAAAACTAATGGTATAAGAACTAAATTAAAGTGATTACATAAACTACCTTTAAAATTAGAGTACTGACAAAACTACTGGTATAAGAACTGAATTAAAGCTATTACATAAACTACCTTTAAAATTAGAGTACAGACAAAACTACTGGTATAAGAACTAAATTAAAGTGATTACATAAACTACCATTAAAATTAGAGTACTGACAAAACTAATGGTATAAGAACTGAATTAAGGCTATTACATAAACTACCTTTACATTTAGAGTACTGACAAAACTACTGGTATAAGAACTAAATTAAAGTGATTACATAAACTACCTTTAAAATTAGAGTACTGACAAAACTACTGGTATAAGAACTGAATTAAAATGATTACATAAACTACCTTTAAAATTAGAGTACTGATAAAACTACTGGTATAAGAACTGAATTAAAGTGATTACATAAACTACCTTTAAAATTAGAGTACTGATAAAACTACTGGTATAAGAACTGAATTAAAGTGATTACATAAACTACCTTTAAAATTAGAATTCTGACAAAACTAATGGTATAAGAACTAAATTAAAGTGATTACATAAACTACCTTTAAAATTAGAGTACTGACAAAACTACTGGTATAAGAACTGAATTAAAGCTATTAAATAAACTACCTTTAAAATTAGAGTACTGACAAAACTACTGGTATAAGAACTGAATTAAAGCTATTACATAAACTACCTTTAAAATTAGAATTCTGACAAAACTAATGGTATAAGAACTAAATTAAAGTGATTACATAAACTACCTTTAAAATTAGAGTACAGACAAAACTACTGGTATAAGAACTAATTTAAAGTGATTACATAAATTACCTTTAAAATGAGAGTATTGGCATAAAATTAAGTTTATTTCTTGTTTTCTAAGTTTATTCTTCATTTATTATTACAAAGTTAACTAAATAAAAAACTGGGATCTTTTTAGATTATTGAAGATTATATAAGGTAAAATAATTAATAATATAAGAAACATGTTTTAAGAGGTACACTGACGAGCTGCTCATAGGTAACTTAATTCAATAGTGTAACATGTGCCTTCAGTGAGATACAACTTATAATTGTGAAGAGTAGTTAGACATAGTTCAAACAATAATTAAAAAGACAATAAAACAATAAAATTTAATTACAAATAGATGTGTACTGTTATCAGTTTAAACCTATGTAAGATAAACAAACATAGTTTCATCTTACAGTGTGAAGTTACCCTATGGGAAAAAAAAGGGTAATTTATATATATATATACATTTTTTTTTATTTTTTTTTTGGTGGTTACAAGGTTGGTGAAATTGACCAATCCCATATATGAAGATATGGTAAAGAAAATAACAAATATAATATAAAGTTTTAGAGAGAGAGATTAAAAAAAGTTTGTAATGTATTTAGAAAGTTTTTTAAATAAACAAATACAATTTAATATTTTTGACAGTATCTGTCTTTCAGAAATTAAAGTTTTTTTATGTGCAAATATCCTTAGCCTATATGTTTATATACTGGCAATGAATTCACTTCAAGGACCCAAATAAGCATTATGGTATGTAACTTTTATATAAAATGTCAGATTATTGTAGAGTTAGTTTTCATGCGTCTAGTTTATTATGAAAATGTTGACTTAAAGCAGAGTATTTAACAAATTTGGAAAAAGCTGAATATACCAAATAAAGGTATATTCTACACTAGGTAATGGAAGGTAAGTATGATGATATTGTTATATGTGAATCAAATTCACAATAGGAGGCAGAATATTGTCTTTTGATACTTCCATAGTGTTTTACATTTTTAAGCAGCAAAGTAAAAGTGGTCTACTTTTGGCTATATATATATATAAAGGAAAATACTGGTCAAAAGGTAGTGTGTGTTGAAAAACTCACCAGTGACAAAATGCTGTTAACATTTCATCTTCAAAGAATGAAAACTCTTATCCACAGCTATTATTCTAGCATATTTTTTCAAACATTCAAGGAATTTTCATATGTTACATACACCAGATTTATCACCAATCTGGGTCTGGTTAAATTATGAAATTAGGGTTGATAATTTGGATATAATGTGTACAATTATGGTATTTAATATATGTATATGCCTAGATGGACCAAGAGGTTCCTTATTGTTCTCACTGTTATTTACAACAGCAGGTGGTAACTTGTCCTCACAAGGATTTATGATTGCCACCAATATTTTCCACAAAATATAGATCATTTTTGAAAAAGGTACTGCAACACGTACATTAGAAAAGCATCTGCTAAAACATCTTTGATGAGTATCACCCAATCCCATTTGTTGAAACCATAACCAAGTTCAGGTAACAAAAATTATTTGGTATTTAGAACCAAATATAAATTGATCAAATTATTGTTATTTGATATATATTCAACATTAAAAGTTTCATAACATGAGTTCTTTGTGAAATCTCAAACAAATTTAGGCAAAATTCTTAAACTTCATCATCTCTGTTAACAACTTTGGAAACACTAACACTTATTGTAAGTTCTACCTTGTTACCCTAGTAATGTTATATCATTTTAATACAAAGGTGATTTTGTATACTTATCTTGTAAAATAAAATATATTACTGAAAAATGCTATACAACTAAACATTAAAATTGGTTAGTTATGTTTTTTGCTCAAGAACCAAATATTTTCAGTTACTATGAACGTAAATAAAAAATAAATTGTCAATTTCTCTGTTAGTACAATCTCTACTCCTGTAAGAAACACAATGACCAGCTTCAATGAATTTGTCATGAATCTTGTCTCAGAGTTAGAAAGCCAGAAAAACTGACTTTTATGGGACACAGTTTGATTATTTATATTTTATTACTCTATGTTCTTTGATGCATTATTTAAAATTATTTTGTGCACTATTACCATCAGTATATAAAAGGTTAAAAGTTATTGGTGGTTGATAAAAAAAAAGTTCAGTTAAGTACCTTATATCTCATTTTCATGTTTATATTTTATTGTTCTAAACTCCACTAAAATGTAAAAACAAGGATCTCTTTAGGTTAATTAATATTATATTAGGAAAAAAAAATACAATAAAAATAATTCACAAGGCGTGCGTATGAGCAGCTTGTAGAAAATGTAATTTGATAGTGTAATGTTAGCTCCATGTTCCTCAAGTAATTTATAATAGGGTGAACAGTAATCAGACATGGGTTCAAAAGACTGTAAAACAATGAAATTTACGTATAAATAGATGTATATTGTTATGAGTTTACAGCTACATAAGATAAATAAATACAGTTTCCTGTTACAATGTGAAGTCATTATAGGAAGAGAAAAGGGTACATTAGACACTTGATTTGTTTATGGTTACAAGGTTGGTCAATTTGACTGATATTGTATGGAGTTAAAGTAGAGAAAATAACAGATAAAATACAAAAGCTTTAATGAAAACAAATGTTTGAACTGTATTTAGGACATTTTAGAGATTATGCAAATTTGAAATTTCTGAGATGAAGAAAGAATTTTAATCTTAATGTGAAAATCACTTTGAACTCAAACTAGTAAAAAAAAAAAAAGACTCAATATATTTACAGACAAATCTTTTAGTTTATTAAAAACATCTCACTAAAAATATTTTTGTTTTAATGTGAAACACTTGTAATGTTTACTGAAAACCTGCCAAACTTTGTGAAGTTATACAGATCGTATTAAAGTTAGTAAAATCAAAACTACTATGACTTTAAATGAGTACAAAAGTGGTCACATAGTTGGTCAATTTGAGCAAGCCCATATAGAAAGAAGAAATAGTGCACTGGGATGTGAGGTTAGACTAGGTTTAAACAGTTTCAGAGTCTATGACCAGGAAATCCTAAGCTGAATGACAACTGCTACACCAGAGGTAAACCTCCAGTGACAAGAAAGGTAAAAAGCCATTATACCACCAGCAAGTATGTCAACAAAGAATTTTAGAACAAGTAAGCTTTGAAGCAAACAAAGCCTAATATAAAATCCTCGTGTAAGGACAGTTTACTATCTCACTTACAAAAGCGTGTGAATGAAACTGTGGAGATCTTATAATTGATCAATGCCATAGGCTATATAATTTGTTCACTGAATATCACAACATCTTATCCAGTGGACCTTATGACCTAAAGTGAACACATGTTCTATAAGTGATACTGGAGACGCTGCTCCAACATGTGAGCTAAACTAAACAACTCTCTTCTGCAAAAGAGGCTGGGGCTTTCTAAGAGAAAGAAGCCTTGAAAATGAAGGAGAAACAGAAGCAAGTGATACTCTTTGGGCATCACTTATTCCTATTGTACTTTTGAAGAAGAGTGGATACTCAAAAAATCGTGTATGGACTACCAGAAGATGAATGAAGTCACATAAGCTTCCTACCCACAACCAAGATTGATTCAACTTTGGATACTTTATAATAGGAGTGGAATACTTCATGGCTACTGGCCACATGTGGCCAGTAAGTAGCACAGTTGTGACCAGCTTGAGTTTAGGAATCAACTTCTTCCAACATTTATTATCACAAATTTGGTAATTAGAAACTGCACTGCCTCACATCATTACTAATGTCTCACGCTTCATCACTGCCACAGACTCTGCTCATTTTGTAACATCAGTCTGATTTATATGTTTGTTATCAAGCATATGTAGTTTTGCATGCACTTGCAAACATACTTTTATTGTGCAACTTTCAAGCATTTAAATATATTTTGCTTTAAATCCCATAACATGGATAAGTATACAATTCGAAAATGAAATAATCCAGATGATGGTGAACACTCAGAAAATAAAGACAATTTAACTGATTCTGGCATTACTGACGAAAAGAAAATGGCGCGTAACTGGAAAAACGTGACACGAGAACTTAATGAAAGTTGGGAGTTGAAATTTGTAGTGATTGAAGTAAATTATAAATCAGTGTGTGTTTTGTGTATCAAAGGTTTTAGGAATAATAAAGTATACAACCTTAAACAACACTTTAACAACTTTCAATAATAAAGTATACAACCTTAAGCAACACTTTAACAATTTTCAATAATAAAGTATACAACCTTAAGCAACACTTTAACAATTTTCAATAATAAAGTATACAACCTTAAGCAACACTTTAACAATTTTCAATAATAAATTATTCAACCTTAAGCAACACTTTAACAATTTTCAATAATAAATTATTCAACCTTAAGCAACACTTTAACAACTTTCAATAATAAAGTATACAACCTTAAGCAACACTTTAACAATTTCAATAATAAAGTATACAACCTTAAGCAACACTTTAACAACTTTCCATAATAAAGTATACAACCTTAAGCAACACTTTAACAACTTTTACAGTGAATTAGCATACAACCTTAAGCAACACCATAACAACTTTCAATAATAAAGTATACAACCTTAAGCAACACTTTAACAATTTTCAATATTAAAGCATACAACCTTAAGCAACACTTTAACAATTTTCAATAATAAAGTATACAACCTTAAGCAACACTTTAACAACTTTCAATAATAAAGTATACAACCTTAAGCAACACTTTAACAACTTTCAATAATAAAGTATACAACCTTAAGCAACACTTTAACAACTTTCAATGATAAAGTATACAACCTTAAGCAAAACTTTAACAACTTTCAATGATAAAGTATACAACCTTAAGCAACACTTTAACAACTTTCAATGATAAAGTATACAACCTTAAGCAACACTTTAACAATTTTTACAATGAATTTGATGTAAAATTTCCAGTTAATAGCAAAAATCATGTGAATGAAACTAGCCATCTGAAAGCACAACTTCATGAACAAAAGAGAGGCCTAAAAAGATTTTTATCATCAATAGAATTAGTTATGTTAGCTAGTTATAAAGTAGCTTGGATTCCAGTTCAGAAAAATAAATCATTTCCTGATGCTGAACTTGTAAAAGAAATATTGATTGTGGTCTTAGAAACTCTGTTGGAGAATTGTGATCTAAAAATAAAATATGATATTCTTCAAAAGGTAAATAATTTGCAATTAAGTCACAGAACAATTGTCCGCAGAATGCTAGAGTTAGCGAAAGACATAGAAAATCAGTTGTTTGAACAACTAAAAGACTGTTTGTATTTTTCTTCAGCACTAGATGAATCAACAGATGTTAGTGACACTGCACAGTTGATATTTTGTGTTCGATATTTAACTTCAGATCTTCAACTGAGGGAAGAAATGCTTGGCCTTTGTGGATTACGAGATCAAACGTGGAAAAATACATCTTTGAAAAATTTTTTGAAATGTTAAAAAATTCAATCTGGATTTTACAACAACTGGTTTCTGTCACAAGAGATGGCACTCCCACCATGACTCAGGCGAAATTAGGATTTGTTTCTCTTTTGAAGCAGCATTTAATTGAAAATAATGTGAAGTCCACACTGCTATCTTTCCATCGCATTTTGCATCAGGAAAATGTATGTGGCTCAGATGTCTAACACTGATGAATTGAAAAATTTGATGGACATTGCTGTAAAAATTGTGAATTATATTAGAAGTGGAAGCTCTCTCATTCATCGACAGTTTGTTGAGTCTTTAAAGAAAAGCAGTGACTGTACTTTTGATGATCTTACTGATTTTGCAAATGTAAGATGACTAAGCAGAGGAAAAGCCTTGGAACGATTTACTTCCTTATTTACTCAAATAAAATAGTATCTTGTTGAAAAAGGTAAGATTGAAAATTTCCCTGAAATTGAAACTTTGTCATGGCAATGTGATTTGTACTTTCTGTGTGACATGATGGTTCACTTGAATAATTTGAATACAAAGCTTCAAGAAAGAGGTAAAATATAAGCGAGCAATCACAGTTTATTCATGAATTTCAATTAAAGTTAAACCTACTTGTAGAACAATTATAAAAGAATGATTTGACACATTTTGCAATGTTGAATAGTTTTCTAGAAAATAATAATGACTATTATTTCTCTGATGCTAAAGATGATTTCTACATAAACTGGATCAAAACTGTGAATCAAGCTTCTCTGAAGTTAAAAATTTGATATTGATATTAGAATTTTTGCATGATCCATTTCCATTTGACTTAGGAAATTTCATCTTTTTTGTCATTAGATGAGTGTGGATTTGAAGACAAGATACTTACCCTGCAAAGTGTAAAACACATAAATAAAAACAAAAATGTTCTGTCAGAGAGACGTGGCTCACTATTCTGATAAATGAGTGTCTTCCAAATTTAAAGATAGCAGTTTTGTAATTATATTCCATGTTTGGATCCACATGGGTGTGTGAGTCAACATTTTTCTATGCTAGATTTTCTCAAGTCTAGATACAAATCTCAGCTTACTGACTTAAATTTAGAGGCAGAGCTTATTTGCTCATTGAGTATAGATATTAAGCCAAATTTCAAAAAAACTTGTTGATGAAAACCCCCATCAATTTTCACATTAAAGGTTAGTTTAAATGCAATTATTTTGATTAAACTAACATTTTTCTTTAAATAGTGTGGCCAACGTTGTTTTCATCAGTCACAGTTGTGGTCACTGTGAAAAACAAGTTGCCAACCCCTGCTTTATAAGTATCAACATGGTTTCCAACATTGGATCTTAAGGATGAATATGTGCATGTTCAAGCACACAATGAAGTAAATCTTTAATGTAGGAAATGGATTGTGGCAATTTGCCATGTAACCATTTGGATTATGTTATGCACCTGCTACAAATGACAAATCAAGTGCCCTCTCTGAACCATCTTGGAATGTAATCACATGTGGAAAACCTTTGTTTATAATGGGTTACAGATAACTCTGGGTCCACTGAAGAAAGGGTACCTTAAGCTGAACCCTAATAATTGAATTGTTTCTCCAACTGGTTAATTTCCTGAAGCAACAGACAGCAGATAAGGAGTTTCCACAGAACTGTTCAAGAATGAACATATTCAGAATTGGCCAACAGCTAAGAACCTATGTGAGGTACAAGAATTTCTTGGACTTTGCTCCTACTCTAGCCATTTTATAAAACTATTCTCTGACATAGCTTATCATCACACAATTTACTAAGAACCTATGTGAGGTACAAGAATTTCTTGGACTTTGCTCCTACTCTAGCCATTTTATAAAACTATTCTCTGACATAGCTTATCATCACACAATTTACTAAGAACCTATGTGAGGTACAAGAATTTCTTGGACTTTGCTCCTACTCTAGCCATTTTATAAAACTATTCTCTGACATAGCTTATCCTTCACACAATTTACTAAGAACCTATGTGAGGTACAAGAATTTCTTGGACTTTGCTCCTACTCTAGCCATTTTATAAAACTATTCTCTGACATAGCTTATCATCACACAATTTACTAAGAACCTATGTGAGGTACAAGAATTTCTTGGACTTTGCTCCTACTCTAGCCATTTTATAAAACTATTCTCTGACATAGCTTATCATCACACAATTTACTAAGAACCTATGTGAGGTACAAGAATTTCTTGGACTTTGCTCCTACTCTAGCCATTTTATAAAACTATTCTCTGACATAGCTTATCCTTCACACAATTTACTAAGAACCTATGTGAGGTACAAGAATTTCTTGGACTTTGCTCCTACTCTAGCCATTTTATAAAACTATTCTCTGACATAGCTTATCCTTCACACAATTTACTAAGAA
>NC_134832.1:153682539-153760934 GCF_004210375.1 Tachypleus tridentatus | reverse complement strand
TTACAGATCATCAAATAGAAATTATTGAGAAACTTTACAGTGAGACTAAGATCCCAGATGTTAATGAAGTCATAATTATGGGTGATTTTAATGTCAGACATACTGAAAATGCTAAAAGTCAAACCATAAGGAGAAAGATTTCTGGAAACTGTTCAAAATGGATTTCTCCACCTGTTGGTCAAGGAACCTACTAAAAATAATGCTATTTTATATTTTAGTTAACTTCAAATATAAAAATGGTTGAAATTGGAGAATCCTTAGGTACAAGTGATCATTGCTGTATTAGGTTTGATGTTTTTTTGCAGAGAGAGATCAGGAGTAATGATATTTGATTCCAAAAAGCAAATTTTGAAAGGATACAAGAATTATCTGTTGTGAATTGGGCAGCCAAGTTATGTGAAGACAGACTGAATATCACATTATTTGTTGTGAATTGGGCAACCACGTTATCTGAAGACAGACTGAATATCACATTATCTGTTGTGAATTGGGCAGCCACGTTATCTGAAGACAGACTGAATATCACATTATCTGTTGTGAATTGGGCAGCCATGTTATCTGAAGACAGACTGAATATCACATTATCTATTGTGAATTGGGCAGCCACGTTATCTGAAGACATAAGTAGTAAAGAGTCTGGCATGTTTGCAAGAGCTATTAACTCAGCTCTAAGGAAAGTTTTAAATTAAGACTAGATAGTGGTGAGAGCAAAGATAAACTAAATTAAGAGGTAAGGAAAGAAGCAACATAGGAAATAAGTATAAAAATCATAAGGATCGGCTTAACTGTTACTATAGTAATGCTGGAAGTGTAAGAAATAAAATAGATAACTTTATGGCACTTGTAGGATACAAAGATTTAGATATAATGGGAATAACTGAAACATGGTTAAATGGAGATGATTTTGATGACAGAAGTTCCTTTGAAACACATGGTTACAGGTTATTTAATAGGAACAGAGAAGTAAAGAGAGGGAAAGAAGTGACTCTGTATGTAAAGTATTCACTATTTTAACTAGTCTTCTATTAACAATCTCAGTTTATCTTATGTGGAGAAATGATTATGGATAGTAATAAAATACATTTATTTAGGGGTGTTCAACTGTTTAAAATAACAGTGTTTTCTAGTTTCTCACAGTTGTATGTATAATAACTTTAATAGTTGAGATTTGTATTTGCAAATGGATCATGACAGCAAAACCTGCAGGTTTAATTGCTGTTTTAATGTTTCTTTTAAAATAAACAAATAAAACATACTAACACAGTACTAATGCAGGAAGGAATTTAAAAATGGCTGCTGGGTCAAAAGGGTTAATACTGTGTCACAATATTTTATTACGTTTACTCCTGTTGATGTTTGGATAGGAGGAACCTTGAAAGTTACTGTGACAAATAAAATCATTTAAAACAGGGAATATAAAGCTTATTGTATGTACCAAAAGTTGTACTCGACTGAAGTTTAACAAACAGTAGCACACTACTACATTTCACAATATTATCACGTAATAACATTCTTTGTTTTTTTACCAATGTTATGCCATTGTTGTATTTAATGTTTTTGTGTCTAATAGAATAATGACGTGGATAGTGATCTGGATGATGATGAAGAAAAATATGCTGACAATGCTGACATGCCTGGAACCAAAGTCGACAGCAAACAGAGAATTACTGTTCGAAACTTGCGAATTCGTGAAGATATTGCTAAGGTATGACTTGTGAAACTGTAGAACTGTTTCCAAGGATGTTTTTTGAATTTTTCTATTTTCACTCTTTGGGAGAAAATTACAGTAAATGTAAAAGAAACTTTGTTACAGAAATAACATGTTTTTAGTGAAATAAAATATATCAAGTGTCTAAGTTGTTTGGATGGAAAGATATATGTGTTTGTGTATTAAACTATTCCTAGATTCTCTGTAAAATTCTTTATACAAGTTGAAACTAAAATACATTAATTTTAAGAAACTAAATTCTGATCTTGAGTGTAATGATAGAAAGTTTTTATGATTATACATTTAGTGTTAATTGAAAATAAAATTGATAAACTGAAGTTTTTTATGTGGTTAAAATATTTCAAAATACTTTATTAGTTACAGATTTTTAGTTTAGTAGAGTTGAAATGTAATAGTATTTTAACTAAGTTGCTGAAATTAGAAGTTTTACATTTTACTGTAGGTTATGATGTGGGCTTTTTTCCTTATGTTTTCTGACATTTAGTGAAATATTTAAAACAAAATTGGAATTGATGTAGCCACGAAGCATCAAAAAGTTTAAATATTTCATTCTTTACTAAATTAAATATTATTTGAAATGATAACATTGGTCTGGTAGTTTCCTAGATGTTAAAACAATTTAGCATTTGTAAAACGAAGTTCTACAAAATAATGTAGGTTAATAGACGATCAAAGAAAAGTCAACTACAGCTTTTGTTTGTTATCATTAAATTATGACAGTGAATGTCTAATAATGAGTTTAAGACTGTCTGATTAAGTTGGAATAGTAGAAATACCAAACTGTGTGTCAGTTTTAGAAGGATTTGCAATGGGTATCCTTTTGTTTTTATCAATATTTCAACAATAATTAAGGCTTATAAAACATATGGACATATTTGTCTGTTTGTTTCTTGTCTATTATTTTAGAAGCTTATTGTATGTGTTGTCTAATGTGGAGTTCTCTTACAGTGTTTGAACCTTTGAAATATTTTACATTTCTTGAGTATAAATTGGTGGAAAATAAGCAAGAAAGTTTTAATTATGAACAAGTCTAAAACTTACTGTAATTTATCTGTTTGTGAGACTGCTATACATCTGTCATGTGAAGTATGTAGTAATTTATCTGTGTGAGACTGCTATACATCTGTCATGTGAAGTATGTAGTAATTTATCTGTGTGAGACTGCTATACATCTGTCATGTGAAGTATGTAGTAATTTATCTGTGTGAGAGACTGCTATACATCTGTCATGTGAAGTATGTAGTAATTTATCTGTGTGAGACTGCTATACATCTGTCATGTGAAGTATGTAGTAATTTATCTGTGTGTGAGACTGCTATACATCTGTCATGTGAAGTATGTAGTAATTTATCTGTGTGTGAGACTGCTATACATCTGTCATGTGAAGTATGTAGTAATTTATCTGTTTGTGAGACTGCTATACATCTGTCATGTGAAGTATGTAGTAATTTATCTGTGTGTGAGACTGCTATACATCTGTCATGTGAAGTATGTAGTAATTTATCTGTGTGAGACTGCTATACATCTGTCATGTGAAGTATGTAGTAATTTATCTGTGTGTGAGACTGCTATACATCTGTCATGTGAAGTATGTAGTAATTTATCTGTGTGAGAGACTGCTATACATCTGTCATGTGAAGTATGTAGTAATTTATCTGTGTGAGAGACTGCTATACATCTGTCATGTGAAGTATGTAGTAATTTATCTGTGAGAGACTGCTATACATCTGTCATGTGAAGTATGTAGTAATTTATCTGTGTGTGAGACTGCTATACATCTGTCATGTGAAGTATGTAGTAATTTATCTGTGTGTGAGACTGCTATACATCTGTCATGTGAAGTATGTAGTAATTTATCTGTGAGAGACTGCTATACATCTGTCATGTGAAGTATGTAGTAATTTATCTGTGAGAGACTGCTATACATCTGTCATGTGAAGTATGTAGTAATTTATCTGTGTGTGAGACTGCTATACATCTGTCATGTGAAGTATGTAGTAATTTATCTGTGTGAGAGACTGCTATACATCTGTCATGTGAAGTATGTAGTAATTTATCTGTGAGAGACTGCTATACATCTGTCATGTGAAGTATGTAGTAATTTATCTGTGTGAGAGACTGCTATACATCTGTCATGTGAAGTATGTAGTAATTTATCTGTGTGTGAGACTGCTATACATCTGTCATGTGAAGTATGTAGTAATTTATCTGTGTGTGAGACTGCTATACATCTGTCATGTGAAGTATGTAGTAATTTATCTGTGAGAGACTGCTATACATCTGTCATGTGAAGTATGTAGTAATTTATCTGTGAGAGACTGCTATACATCTGTCATGTGAAGTATGTAGTAATTTATCTGTCTGAGAGACTGCTATACATCTGTCATGTGAAGTATGTAGTAATTTATCTGTGTGAGAGACTGCTATACATCTGTCATGTGAAGTATGTAGTAATTTATCTGTGTGAGAGACTGCTATACATCTGTCATGTGAAGTATGTAGTAATTTATCTGTGTGTGAGACTGCTATACATCTGTCATGTGAAGTATGTAGTAATTTATCTGTGTGAGACTGCTATACATCTGTCATGTGAAGTATGTAGTAATTTATCTGTGAGAGACTGCTATACATCTGTCATGTGAAGTATGTAGTAATTTATCTGTGAGAGACTGCTATACATCTGTCATGTGAAGTATGTAGTAATTTATCTGTCTGAGAGACTGCTATACATCTGTCATGTGAAGTATGTAGTAATTTATCTGTGAGAGACTGCTATACATCTGTCATGTGAAGTATGTAGTAATTTATCTGTGTGAGAGACTGCTATACATCTGTCATGTGAAGTATGTAGTAATTTATCTGTGTGAGAGACTGCTATACATCTGTCATGTGAAGTATGTAGTAATTTATCTGTGTGAGAGACTGCTATACATCTGTCATGTGAAGTATGTAGTAATTTATCTGTGTGTGAGACTGCTATACATCTGTCATGTGAAGTATGTAGTAATTTATCTGTGTGAGACTGCTATATGCTGATACTTGGCCCACTTTACTAATTTTTCAGCTGCACAGAGAAGATAAAATGTAAAAGCTGTTGTGGCATTTTCCAACAATTTCATTTATTACTTGAGAGGCCTGCTATGGAATTCTTTGTTTCATGTCTTATTTAGTCTTTTGATTTTGGTCATCTGTATTTTAAGGTAACCCAACACTAATAGCCACAATTTTATATCCAAGTAAAAGTTATTTCAGTTTCTTTATTGTTAAGTATACTGTCTTGTAATTGATACTGTTTATTTATAATGTTAACCAACCTCAGACTTCCAGTGGTACAAAAGTTGTGTGATCCTTTTCTAAAGAATACAAATGTACCACTGTATTGGTACTATCAAGTATGAAACTGATGTTTTTCTGTGTGAGAACTGTGATTCTTGTATGTAATAATGTATTATAATTTGTACTCTTGGATTTTAGTACCTGAGGAACTTGGATCCCAATTCTGCATACTATGATCCCAAAACTAGGTCAATGAGAGACAATCCTCACAAGGGTACAAAGAAAGATCCAGAAGAGTAGGTATCTTGATCTGAAGTTTTTCAGTTCATTTCTCTGTGGTCAAAATACTGTACAGTTACCAAGTTTATAAACACACTGTATCAAGATGTAAAATTACCAGTTATGAGATACATATATGTAGGGAAAAATGTTTAAAGTTGCCATTGTTTTTCTGTTAAAATGTGATGGGAAAACCCAAGAAAGCAGAATAATAAATAAATAAATGTATATTTTAATGGTATTAAACCATCCTAACTGTTATCACATATTCTAACCTTAATTTAAAGATTGTTTCTAAATGTTTTTTATTTTTTAATTTGCATTGCAAAACATTGAATGCCTGTATTATCCAGTTACCAAAATACTGTATTTTTATATTATCCAGTTATTGAAATATTGTGTTCATGTGATGTTGAGAAAATCCACTTGTAGAGAAAAATATATACGTAAAAACGGCTCGTTTGGGTTGAGAAAATTTTTTTACGTAGAGGAGCGAACAACGTTTTGACCTTCTTCGGTCATCTTTCTTTCTTTGTGAACCTGACGATGGCCGCAGAAGGTCGAAACGTTGTTCGTCCTCTACGTAAAAAATTTTCTCAACCCAAATGAGCCGTTTTTACATATATATTGCGTTCATGTATTATCCAGTTATTGAAATATTTTATGCCCATATTATCCAGTTACCAAAACATTGTATACATGTATTATCCAGTTAACACTTGTTATATTTAACATGTCTGGTTTCCTCTGGATTTCTAAAATAAAAATATCAAAGTTGACAATCCTATCTTTAGATCGGTTAATAATTACACTTTATTATCAAGATGTTTTCTTATTAACTGTATTAAAAATTAATTTTTCCTTTTATATGTTTAAATAGAGACTGCAGGGAAACTTTATAAATAAAAATTCGATGTGTCTGTTTTTTCAACTTACCTTTAAAATAGTTTAATAAAAACTGAAAAAAATTATTAATTGATACAACTAGATAAGAAATCATTCTCACTCATACTTTATAGAGCAAAATATTGAAATTGTTCAATTTTGTGTATTTTAGATTGAGTTATTGGACTTTTATAAATTATACTTGCCACAAATGAATGAATATTATTTGTATTTCAGGTTGCAGTATGCTGGAGATAACTTTGTACGCTTTACTGGAGATACACTGCAACAAGCCAAAGAACAGTGTAAGTTTTGCTGTCTGTAAAATTTAAAACATAGGGAAAAATGTAACATTACGTTTAATTAGTTAACCATAACGGATAACCTTAATTTTCATTGAGATTGTTATTTAATTAAAATTAATAAGTGTAATTTTTTAGATGAGTAACAAGTTTGTTTATTTATATTGTAAATATTTAAGTTGTTCACCCAACTGTTAATTTATGAGTGATCTATCATTTCTTTGTTTACTTTCACTCTAAAGTTAGTATAATTATCATTATAATGTTATTGAAGTTTTCTTTATGTAAATATGTACATAATTTAAGGAAACTGCTGGTTCATGTAGGTTGTCCCATTCACAGTACTAAACTCTGATAGATAATGTTCAAAGCCAGTCCTTATCAAAACTTTTCTTAAATTAATTACATTAACCATTTTGTTAAAGTAAAGCTGTCTTAACTGAAGATGACTTCTGCCCTGCTAAAATTTAATGGTCACCTGGTGTTATTATTCTCACATTAAATATGAAAAATGATTAAACCCTAACACTTCCATTAACACTCTTAAATGCCTCAATCAGCTTCTTTTATCAAAATAAAATTTCAAACAGCTCAACCTGTCTTGATATAACAGCGTGTACATCACAGTAGCCCTACTGTGAACTCTCTCTCCAGTCCTTATAGTAAGGAGCCCAAGACTGAACATGATACTCCTGATGTGCCTAACCAGTGACTTGTACAATGGCATTATAACCTCTATAGACTTGTAATCAATATTTATGTTGGTACAACCTAAAATTCTATTTGTCCTACCACTAGCAACACTATGTTGCTTGGATGTCTTAAGATACTGATCAACAATTACACCTAGATCTTGTTTACATTTAGTACAAATTGAAGAACAATAGAATTTTAAAAAAACCAGCCATCCCATAATCATCAATTGTTAGCCTTCTTTGCTTATTTCTCTAAAGCCCTATTCACATCCTAATGTTTTGCTTATTTTATCTGAAGAAATCCTTACTGTTAATTTTTATATTTTGAGTCAACCTTTTGTCATATAGATTTTGATTTCCTAATTTTCCATTTGACCAACTCTCTTAATCTTTTATAATCCTTCAAATATCCATTATTGCAAGCAGTTTAAACTTCTTGTAAATAAAATTATTTTCTTTAATTTTATCTTTTGTAAGCCAATCTCTTATTTTCTTATTTGCAGCCATTATTTTCCTATAAGAAACATGCTTATCTTGAATATTTAAGAATGTATTTCAACCCTCTACATTTGATCAGTATTTCCAACTAATACAGTTACCCAATTCACAGTATGCAGTTCTTGCTTCATCTCTTCAATATTTACTTTTTAGAAATTTGAAACCACAACCCCATTATTTTTATCTTCATGTGAAGCAAAACATCTAGTATAAGTGAATGTCTTAATCTGCAGTGAAACATTTAGTATAAGTGAATGTCTTAATCTGCAGTGAAACATTTAGTATAAGTGAATGTCTTAATCTGCAGTGAAACATTTAGTATAAGTGAATGTCTTAATATGCAGTGAAACATCTAGTATAAGTGAATGTCTTAATATGCAGTGAAACATCTAGTATAAGTGAATGTCTTAATATGCAGTGAAACATCTAGTATAAGTGAATATCTTAATCTGCAGTGAAACATCTAGTATAAGTGAATATCTTAATCTGCAGTGAAACATCTAGTATAAGTGAATATCTTAATCTGCAGTGAAACATCTAGTATAAGTGAATATCTTAATCTGCAGTGAAACATCTAGTATAAGTGAATATCTTAATATGCAGTGACACATCTAGTGTAAGTGAATGTCTTAATATGCAGTGAAACATCTAGTGTAAGTGAATGTCTTAATATGCAGTGAAACATCTAGTGTGAATGTCTTCATGCACAGTGAACATCTTATGTAAATATCGCTTCCAACAAATGTTTTCTAATCTCTGTCAACCATTTCTTTATTAGAAGTTAATAAATCTAAAATAGCATTATTCCTAGTCAGTTTCCTCACTATTGTCGAAGAAAACTATCCTGAAAATTTTAAAATCCAGTCTATATACTTGAAATCTGACATAACTTCAACATCATTAATAGTTGAATTATTCATTAAGCCACAGAATTTCTCATTAATTTCATTGGTTTTATTTGGTGATTAACAACAAATTCTATTTTAAACTTTTCTCCCCTTACATTAACTGGTTCATTTAATGGTGAAACTGTAATAAGGAAGTACAGTGATAAGAATACTGCAGCCAGTTTTTTCACTTATGAACAACATTTGATTCACCTCATTTCTACAATATCTAGCCAGACACATTATTAGCTCAAAGAGAAAGTGAGAAAAAGTAATAAAACGATATATTATCTACAGATTGAAGTTAAATATCACAGTAGCTGACATTTTGACTAACACGTTATAAAAGTAGGCTTACTGCTAGTTTTGGTATATTAACATGCGAGTCTTTGATAACTGACATTTTACTAACGTATTCTGGTATAAAAGTAGGCTTGCTGCTAGATTTTGGTATACTAACACTTGAGACTTTGATAGCTGACATTTTACTAACGATTCTGGTATAAAAGTAGGCTTGCTGCTAGATTGTGGTATACTAACACTTGAGACTTTGATATCTGACATTTTTACTAACTTATTCTGGTATAAAAGTAGGCTTGCTGCTAGATTTTGGTATACTAACACTTGAGACTTTGATAGCTGACATTTTTACTAACGTATTCTGGTATAAAAGTAGGCTTGCTGCTAGATTTTGGTATACTAACACTTGAGACTTTGATAGCTGACATTTTTACTAACGTATTCTGGTATAAAAGTAGGCTTGCTGCTAGATTTTGGTATACTAACACTTGAGACTTTGATAGCTGACATTTTTACTAACACTTATTCTGGTATAAAAGTAGGCTTGCTGCTAGATTTTGGTATACTAACACTTGAGACTTTGATAGCTGACATTTTTGTTAACACTTATCCTGGTATAAAAGTATGCTTATTGTTAGTTTTGGTATGTTAATATGTGAGCCTTTGATAGCTGACATTTTTACTCACACTAACTATGGTATAAAGGTAACTTACTGCTAGTCTTTGCTATATTAACATGTGAGCCTTTGTTTGTTTGTTTTTAAATTTTGCACAAAGTTACTGTGCTATCTGTGCTAGCCATCCCTAATTTAGCAGTGTAAGACTAGAGGGAAGGCAGCTAGTCATCACCACCCACTGCCAACTCTTGAGCTATTCTTTTACCAACGAATAGTTGTATTGACCGTCACATTATAACGTCCCCCATGGCTGAAAAGGCAGGCATATTTGGTGTGATGGGAATGTGAACCCGTGACCCTTAGATTATGAGTCAAGTGCCTTAACCCACCTGGCCATGCTGGGCCTTGAACTTTTGATAGCTGACATTTTTACCCACACTTACTATGGTATAAAGGTAAGTTACTGCTAGTGTTTGGTATATTAACATGTGAGCCTTTGATAGCTGACATTTTGACTAACACGTTTTCTGATATAAAAGTAGACTTACTACTAGGTTTTGGTATATTACATTGTTTTATTTGTGTTAGGATGTCTCTTGAGGAGTTTGTGGTGAGTTTATTGATTTAGAACACTAAAATATGGGGTTTGATTCTTTGCAAAGGACACAGCATTATTTTATGCTGAAAATAAACTTGTTAGGTTATTTTGTAGTTCATGTGGTTATTTGTTCTGTTGGCATTGATGGATTGCTTATGTTTTATAGCTAACAACACAAAGTTAAATGTTGAATGACACAAATTACAGGTTATGGTTCATTCAGCTTGATCAGAAAGGTGATATAGATTGATTTCAACTGTTCACCAACTGACTTATGAAAAACTGGAAGCAGCTAAATTTGGGAGTAAAAACTAACACACAACAATAAGCCTTTAATGTAGCAGTATCATGCAGATGATGCCTTGTTAACAATGGTAAAGCATTATATTGTAGTATATTCTTTAATCCAATCAAAAACACCTTGTGTTAAAAAAAGATGCAGTCTAAAAAGGAGTTAATGCATGACTTAATCTGTTTGTTAGCCAGACCACATTTTGTGTTAAACTTAGGGTGTGGTGGTG
The DNA here is from genome assembly GCF_004210375.1 of Tachypleus tridentatus. Lineage (NCBI taxonomy): Eukaryota > Metazoa > Arthropoda > Merostomata > Xiphosura > Limulidae > Tachypleus > Tachypleus tridentatus. The sequence goes on along the minus strand of NC_134832.1, from coordinate 153,750,347 downwards.
GGTGAAACAAAATATGAGATGTCAAAGAAAGAAAAAAATTCAAAATTGATATTTTATGTATTATGTACTTCTTAATAGGTTCCTTTAAAATTTGGTATATGAAATAAGGGTCTGGTAACTGTGAGTAGTTTGAGTTACCACAGTCCGAAGCTAAAGAAAATGAAAAGTCACTGAACAATCACTCCTTTTAGTAGCACATAATGTGTCTGTCCTGCAGGTTGGTTTGAAAACACCACACATTACAATGTGTCTTAATGTCATTTTAGTTTTATGCAGGATATCTACTGTACAAACTATTATTAGAGTTTTCCTTACAAGATAGCAGCACTATACATAAAACATGTTTTAGTGATGTTGTAAGTTGTTTTAATAATAATGTTAACCTACAATAGTACCAGAAATATCTCTGTTGTTTTATTAAATTTTATTGTTAAAACGTTTTATATGGATAATATGCAGTAGATGCTATCTGAGAAAGATAGCTTGACACAATTAAACATCGCATACCACAGACTGAACCTGCAGTGAACAAGTAACATAACAAGTCAACACTCACTTAACTGAATATTTAGTTACATGAGAACAAGTTGACCCTTTGTAGAAATTAAAAGATGATTATTTAGTTTTTTCCTAACATCTCAGCATTCAAGTTTTCTCAGTTCAAGAGAAGCTTTCTCGTTTTATTTCACAGATAACACTATGTGGTGTATAACTCAGTGTCTCTTGGACTGACCACATGTTGGAGAGGGAAGATTCATTACAATTCTGAATTTACTATGTGCGTCTTTTATTATTTTGACCCTACATTTCTGATTTAGCAACATTGAGTAAAATGTAGAGGTCTGCTGTATAGAGAAATTCAGATGTGTTCCAGCAGTCTCTTTACTCAAGAGTAGAGGTCTGCTGTATAGAGAAATTCAGATGTGTTCCAGCAGTCTCTTTACTCAAGAGTAGAGGTCTGCTGTATAGAGAAATTCAGATGTGTTCCAGCAGTCTCTTTACTCAAGAGTAGAGGTCTATATAGAGAAATTCAGATGTGTTCCAGCAGTCTCTTTACTCAAGGGTAGAGGTCTACTCTATAGAGAAATTGAGATGTGTTCCATTTACTCAGAATATCTGTCAGTTGACTGTGTTAGTGTAATTCAGACTTAGACAAGTCAAAGTGATATCCATGTGAAGATACTTCACTCTTTCTTACAGTGTGTATACCACATGTGTATAACCTTTATAATCTCAGAAAGTCACATATTAAATTTTTTTCAGTCCCTGTATATTTTATGGTACATAGTACTGTACAAAAGGCTACTTTCAAAGAACAATGGATGATAAATCACATATGAAACATGAACAGTTTATTAATCTTCATATTTAATAGAACAGAAACTTTGTGGAAGTGCTTGACTTAATCAAACAGTTAATATTTTGTGTGTCTCCCTTTTACTTTAATAACTGTAGATAGTCTTTCAGGCATTGCTGAAATGTGCTTAATCAAAGTGTTGGGATTTGACTCTAAATGTATCTAATACACTTCCATAAAGTTTCTTAGGAAGTAAATTTTAATTTGTCTGGATTTTGATCTATCAAATCCCAGACCTGCTTAACCAGGGCTGTCTGTAGCCATTGCATCACTTGAAATGACTCGGGCAGCTTCTTCTTTAGGTAAGTAATTTCTGCATAGGTTGGATGAGTGTTTGGAATCATTATCTTCTTGGTAGTAGAAGTTTCTATCAATTTTTAAACAACCATGACAGATCAGTAACCAATGGTATTTGTGCTGGTTCATTATTCCATCCATTTTGCAAATATCTCTTGTTGCCTCAGCAGAAAAAAACACCCTCCTCCATGCTTCATGGTAGGTGCTGTGTGTTGAATTAAATATCTTTCACCTTTTTTGCACTGAACATACAACCTATGCTTTGAACCACATATTTCACACCTGGACTCATCTGTCCATAACACACTACTCCATTCATCAACAGTCTAGTTTTCGTATTTTTTAGCAGATTTCAGTCTCTTAACAATATTTGGAGATTAACATTTTTTAACTGCTGCAGAACCAAATATTCCATTCTTGTTAAGTCATCTTGATTATGTAGATCTGGACACTTTTATATCATTTGGTACATGGTTGTTTATCACATGCTTGAGATCAGTGTCAGCTTTCTTTCTGTCCTGAAGGCTGCAGATACATAGCATAAGAGTCACTGACTTTAGGTGTTCTGCCTCTTCCTTTCCTGTTTTCAAATTTACCTTTCTCTGTTCCATGATCAAGGGTGCTTGACAATGTTTCTGGAGCATTTCAAGCCTGCAGCAATTTGTTGTAGAATCCATCCAGCATCACGTAAACCTTGTATGTTAACTCTCTGCTCTACTGATATTTTTTGTGTGTTTTGGGCCATGGCATGACAATAAACCTTAATATTAAATTTTATCACCGTTTTATCAAGGTTTATTTGTGGAAAGCTATTAAATTGATTTATTCTAACATATACTGATATCATATGCTAGCTTCTTTCTATATAGTTAAGGCACTGCATTGGATACCATGAGAGTTATTTCAGACCCTAAATTTGATCCATATCTTCATTCAGAAACTCTTATGATATGTTATTTGCAAAATTATATGGACATTTTTGAGAATGATATGTATTCTCACCCTGGCTCATTCAGTTGTCAACTGCAATCAGTGAAACATCACCATAGTGTTGGAACTTACATTTTGTTATGGTATAGAAAAATGAGCTCCATAAAATATAAATAATAACCAAATATTCTCTTGTCCTAACACTATTACATAATACTGCATACTCTACTGTGAACTATCACAGAATAAGCAGTGAAGAGTAAAATGAATAGTTAGTAACTCTAACAACAGATAAATGTTGAATGGCTCTGTGTTAAAGGTTGTGAACTTCACCTGTGCACACAGGGTTCATAAACTTAACTTGAATTTGTTTCTTAAGGTTATTATAGTTACTGTTTTCTTCAAGAGATCTTATAAAAGAACATAACTTTCCCTACAACAGTGTTTGCATGGCAAGGGTATGAAAAGGGTATTGACATTCATCTGCAAGCTGAACCCACAAAGACGGCTCTGCTCAACAAGGAGTATGAATTGAAGAAAGAAGAATTGAAAGATAAACAGAAAGGTACCATATTAGATAAGTATGGAGGAGCACAACATCTTTGTGCACCACCTAAGGAGCTCTGCTTTGCTCAGAGTGTAAGTTTTGCAATTTTTCTCACTAGTAATTTACTTTAAAATTGTGAAAGGAGAAATATTTCTGTAAAAGTCCATTGAATTTGTGTTGCACATAAGTTTTGTTAATGATAAATATTGAAATGGAATTATTTTCTAATTTGTTGTCTTAACTCAGAAAAAACAACAGTCTTAATACAGAACTGAAGAAAGTGTTATGACCAGCTAGTTCAGTTAGAGCTAAAGTATTCAGAAGCTTTTCTGAAACTTATAAATATTTGACAGACCGTGCTGTCTTAAAATAGTACGTATGTTTTCTACAGGCATTTACGTTACAACGATCTTGGGTTTTTTGTTAAAACTGATAATGGCTTCTCGTAGGTCACGTTTTGATTGAAGGTCAGAATACACTAAAATATTAAATTGCATGTCCATTTGCATTTGTAAATCTTTTATGCACCACATAAACAAAACTGACAAATCAAGAAAACCCTTAGAATGACTTCTTCAAGTGTTTCATCAGATGTTTTACAGTTGGTAAAAGATATTGAACTTATTTTTGAGATAGCTGCCACAGGAACCTTTAATATATTTCTACTTTGACTTTTGTTTTCATATGTAGTTGACATAAGTATCAGATTTTCCACTGTTATCCTGTATTTGTGCTTGTATTACTCAATATACAAGCATATTAAATATACATTTCTTGTGGTCCACAGTTGGTTTAGCATAACCTGTATGCATTTACATTGCTAAAGTCCAGTGTTCAATTTTCTGTACTGGATAAAGTGCAAATAGCACACACATTGTATATATTTGTGACTGTAATACAAAGAAAATAAATTCATAAACTGTTGTGGGAAATATCAGTGTTTCACAATAATTTGCATTTATTCTTTAAAACAGTTCTTTTTAAAAAAGTACTACACACATTAAAATTAACAAAAGGAATAATATGGAATAATTCATACTTAAATGAACCTATTAGTGAAATCAGTCAACTTTCACTGTTACTTAACCTATAGTGTAATTGATTGACTTTCAATATTATATAACATGTAGTTAAATAAGTGGACTTTCCTTGTTACATAACCTGTAGTACAATCATTCAACTCTCACTATTACATACCTAAACGAACTCGTGGCCACAGTTGTACATAATCATTATACCACATACATAAATAAACTCATGGCCACAGCTGTACATAATCGTTATGCCACATAAGTAAATAAACTCATGGCCACAGTTGTACATAATCATTATTCACACACCTAAATAAACTCATGGCCACAGTTGTACATAATCATTATACCACATACCTAAATAAACTCATGGCCACAGTTGTACATAATCATTATACCACACACCTAAATAAACTCATGGCCACAGTTGTACATAATCATTATACCACACACCTAAATAAACTCATGGCCACAGTTGTACATAATCATTATTCTCACACCTAAATAAACTCATGGCCACAGTTGTACATAATCATTATTCACACACCTAAATAAACTCATGGCCACAGTTGTACATAATCATTATACCACATACATAAATAAACTCATGGCCACAGCTGTACATAATCGTTATACCACATACCTAAATAAACTCATGGCCACAGTTGTACATAATCATTATACCACACACCTAAATAAACTCATGGCCACAGTTGTACATAATCATTATACCACACACCTAAATAAACTCATGGCCACAGTTGTACATAATCATTATACCACACACCTAAATAAACTCATGGCCACAGTTGTACATAATCATTATACCACACACCTAAATAAACTCATGGCCACAGTTGTACATAATCGTTATACCACATACCTAAATAAACTCATGGGCACAGTTGTACATAATCATTATTCTCACACCTAAATAAACTCATGGCCACAGTTGTACATAATCATTATTCACACACCTAAATAAACTCATGGCCACAGTTGTACATAATCATTATACCACATACCTAAATAAACTCATGGCCACAGTTGTACATAATCATTATTCACACACCTAAATAAACTCATGGCCACAGTTGTACATAATCATTATTCACACACCTAAATAAACTCATGGCCACAGTTGTACATAATCGTTATACCACATACATAAATAAACTCATGGCCACAGCTGTACATAATCGTTATACCACACACCTAAATAAACTCATGGCCACAGTTGTACATAATCATTATACCACACACCTAAATAAACTCATGGCCACAGTTGTACATAATCATTATTCACACACCTAAATAAACTCATGGCCACAGTTGTAGATAATCATTATACCACATACATAAATAAACTCATGGCCACGGCTGTACATAATCGTTATACCACATACCTAAATAATCTCATGGCCACAGTTGTACATAATCATTATTCACACACCTAAATAAACTCATGGCCACAGTTGTACATAATCATTATACCACACACCTAAATAAACTCATGGCCACAGTTGTACATAATCATTATTCTCACACCTAAATAAACTCATGGCCACAGTTGTACATAATCATTATTCTCACACCTAAATAAACTCATGGCCACAGTTGTACATAATCATTATTCACACACCTAAATAAACTCATGGCCACAGTTGTACATAATCGTTATACCACATACATAAATAAACTCATGGCCACAGCTGTACATAATCGTTATACCACATACCTAAATAAACTCATGGCCACAGTTGTACATAATCATTATACCACACACCTAAATAAACTCATGGCCACAGTTGTACATAATCATTATACCACACACCTAAATAAACTCATGGCCACAGTTGTACATAATCATTATACCACACACCTAAATAAACTCATGGCCACAGTTGTACATAATCATTATACCACACACCTAAATAAACTCATGGCCACAGTTGTACATAATCATTATTTACACACCAAAATAAACTCATGGCCACAGTTGTACATAATCATTATACCACACACCTAAATAAACTCATGGCCACAGTTGTACATAATCATTATTCACACACCTAAATAAACTCATGGCCACAGTTGTAGATAATCATTATACCACATACATAAATAAACTCATGGCCACAGTTGTACATAATCATTATACCACACACCTAAATAAACTCATGGCCACAGTTGTACATAATCATTATTCTCACACCTAAATAAACTCATGGCCACAGTTGTACATAATCATTATTCTCACACCTAAATAAACTCATGGCCACAGTTGTACATAATCATTATTCACACACCTAAATAAACTCATGGCCACAGTTGTACATAATCGTTATACCACATACATAAATAAACTCATGGCCACAGCTGTACATAATCGTTATACCACATACCTAAATAAACTCATGGCCACAGTTGTACATAATCATTATACCACACACCTAAATAAACTCATGGCCACAGTTGTACATAATCATTATACCACACACCTAAATAAACTCATGGCCACAGTTGTACATAATCATTATACCACACACCTAAATAAACTCATGGCCACAGTTGTACATAATCATTATACCACACACCTAAATAAACTCATGGCCACAGTTGTACATAATCATTATTTACACACCAAAATAAACTCATGGCCACAGTTGTACATAATCATTATACCACACACCTAAATAAACTCATGGCCACAGTTGTACATAATCATTATTCACACACCTAAATAAACTCATGGCCACAGTTGTAGATAATCATTATACCACATACATAAATAAACTCATGGCCACAGTTGTACATAATCATTATACCACACACCTAAATAAACTCATGGCCACAGTTGTACATAATCATTATACCACACACCTAAATAAACTCATGGCCACAGTTGTACATAATCATTATTCACACACCTAAATAAACTCATGGCCACAGTTGTACATAATCATTATTCACACACCTAAATAAACTCATGGCCACAGTTGTACATAATCATTATACCACATACCTAAATAAACTCATGGCCACAGTTGTACATAATCATTATACCACATACCTAAATAATCTCATGGCCACAGTTGTACATAATCGTTATACCACAGACCTAAATAAACTCATGGCCACAGTTGTACATAATCCTTATTCACACACCTAAATAAACTCATGGCCACAGTTGTACATAATCATTATACCACATACCTAAATAATCTCATGGCCACAGTTGTACATAATCGTTATACCACAGACCTAAATAAACTCATGGCCACAGTTGTACATAATCCTTATTCACACACCTAAATAAACTCATGGCCACAGTTGTACATAATCATTATACCACATACCTAAATAAACTCATGGCCACAGTTGTACATAATCATTATACCACACACCTAAATAAACTCATGGCCACAGTTGTACATAATCATTATACCACACACCTAAATAATCTCATGGCCACAGTTGTACATAATCATTATACCACACACCAAAATAAACTCATGGCCACAGTTGTACATAATCATTATACCACACACCTAAATAAACTCATGGCCACAGTTGTACATAATCATTATTCACACACCTAAATAATCTCATGGCCACAGTTGTACATAATCATTATTCACACACCTAAATAAACTTATGGCCACAGTTGTACATAATCATTATTCACACACCTAAATAAACTCATGGCCACAGTTGTACATAATCATTATTCACACACCTAAATAAACTCATGGCCACAGTTGAATCCACATCAGTGTTGTGTCAGTGTGGAGTTGTAATTGTTTACATGTTTTTTCATGAACACATTAATGTAAATATCATAAATTAGACTAAAGTCTAAGAAAATAGAGGTAACACTGAGAGAGAACCTACTGATTATGAGAAATAGGTGTAATAATTTTTGACAGATCCAATGGACTTATGACTGGAAAAGTACAATATTGATAGGTCAGAAACCTTGTACTTGTGTTATGTTTCAGCCCCTGCTTTCATGTAGGTAAACAGAAACAGTAAATGAAGTAGTTCAGATTGTTCTGTAATGTGGTCTTTGATTTTAACTCATCATTTCTGTTGTTCTTAAGAGATAAGAATAGTTGTACATATTCTAAGAAAAAGAATAAAAAATATTAGCTAAGGTTACAAGAACAAAACACCACAAAACTTAGACTTTCAGCATCTTTAATGAACAAGAGAAAGTGTCAGCCTTACTTAAAACAAATTTCTGTTGTTGGACAGTATTCTGTACATCCTGTTAATTAACATGTAATATCGTGGTTAGCCTTACATCAGTCGCAGTTCTGTTGTACAGTATTGTGTACATCCTGTTGATTAACTTGTGATGTCTTGGTTAGTCTTACATCAGTCACAGTTCTGTTGTACAGTATTGTGTACATCCTGTTGATTAACTTGTGATGTCTTGGCTAGCCTCACATCAGTCACAGTTTTGTTGTTGTACAGTATTGTGTACATCCTGTTGATCAACTTGTGATGTCTTGGTTAGCCTTACATCAATCACAGTTCTGTTGTTGTACAGTATTGTGTACATCCTGTTGATTAACTTGTGATGTCTTGGTTAGTCTTACATCAGTCACAGTTCTGTTGTTGTACAGTATTGTGTACATCCTGTTGATTAACTTGTGATGTCTTGGCTAGCCTCACATCAGTCACAGTTTTGTTGTTGTACAGTATTGTGTACATCCTGTTGATCAACTTGTGATGTCTTGGTTAGCCTTACATCAATCACAGTTCTGTTGTTGTACAGTATTGTGTACATCCTGTTGATTAACTTGTGATGTCTTGGTTAGTCTTACATCAGTCACAGTTCTGTTGTTGTACAGTATTGTGTACATCCTGTTGATTAACTTGTGATGTCTTGGTTAGTCTTACATCAGTCACAGTTCTGTTGTTGTACAGTATTGTGTACATCCTGTTGATTAACTTGTGATGTCTTGGTTAGTCTTACATCAGTCACAGTTCTGTTGTTGTACAGTATTGTGTACATCCTGTTGATTAACTTGTGATGTCTTGGTTAGTCTTACATCAGTCACAGTTCTGTTTTTGTACAGTATTGTGTACATCCTGTTGATTAACTTGTGATGTCTTGGTTAGTCTTACATCAGTCACAGTTCTGTTGTACAGTATTATGTACATCCTGTTGATTAACTTGTGATGTCTTGGTTAGCCTCACATCAATCACAGTTCTGTTGTTGTACAGTATTGTGTACATCCTGTTGATTAACTTGTGATGTCTTGGTTAGCCTCACATCAATCACAGTTTTGTTGTTGTACAGTATTGTGTATATCCTGTTGATCAACTTGTGATGTCTTGGTTAGCCTTACATCAATCACAGTTCTGTTGTTGTACAGTATTGTGTGCATCCTGTTGATTAACTTGTGATGTCTTGGTTAGCCTTACATCAGTCACAGTTCTGTTGTTGTACAGTATTGTGTACATCCTGTTGATTAACTTGTGATGTCTTGGTTAGCCTCACATCAGTCACAGTTTTGTTGTTGTACAGTATTGTGTACATCCTGTTGATCAACTTGTGATGTCTTGGTTAGCCTTACATCAATCACAGTTCTGTTGTTGTACAGTATTGTGTACATCCTGTTGATTAACTTGTGATGTCTTGGTTAGCCTCACATCAATCACAGTTTTGTTGTTGTACAGTATTGTGTACATCATGTTGATTAATGTGTAATATCTTGGTTAGTCTTACATCAGTCACAGTTCTGTTGTTGTACAGTATTGTGTACATCATGTTGATTAACTTGTGATGTCTTGGTTAGTCTTACATCAGTCGCAGTTCTGTTGTACAGTATTGTATACATCTTGTTGATTAACATGTAATATCTAGGTTAGCCTCACATCAGTCACAGTTCTGTTGTTGTACAGTATTGTGTACATCCTGTTGATTAACTTGTGATGTCTTGGTTAGCCTCACATCAATCACAGTTCTGTTGTTGTACAGTATTGTGTACATCCTGTTGATTAACTTGTGATGTCTTGGTTAGCCTCACATCAATCACAGTTTTGTTGATGTACAGTATTGTGTACATCCTGTTGATCAACTTGTGATGTCTTGGTTAGCCTTACATCAATCACAGTTCTGTTGTTGTACAGTATTGTGTACATGTCTTGGTTTGTCTTACATCAGTCACAGTTCTGTTGTTGTACAGTATTGTGTACATCCTGTTGATTAACTTGTGATGTCTTGGTTAGCCTTACATCAGTCACAGTTCTGTTGTTGTACAGTATTGTGTACATCCTGTTGATTAACTTGTGATGTCTTGGTTAGCCTTACATCAGTCACAGTTCTGTTGTTGTACAGTATTGTGTACATCCTGTTGATTAACTTGTGATGTCTTGGTTAGTCTTACATCAGTCACAGTTCTGTTGTTGTACAGTATTGTGTACATCCTGTTGATTAACTTGTGATGTCTTGGTTAGTCTTACATCAGTCACAGTTCTGTTGTTGTACAGTATTGTGTACATCCTGTTGATTAACTTGTGATGTCTTGGTTAGTCTTACATCAGTCACAGTTCTGTTGTTGTACAGTATTGTGTACATCCTGTTGATTAACTTGTGATGTCTTGGTTAGTCTTACATCAGTCACAGTTCTGTTGTTGTACAGTATTGTGTACATCCTGTTGATTAACTTGTGATGTCTTGGTTAGTCTTACATCAGTCACAGTTCTGTTGTTGTACAGTATTGTGTACATCCTGTTGATTAACTTGTGATGTCTTGGTTAGCCTCACATCAATCACAGTTCTGTTGTTGTACAGTATTGTGTACATCCTGTTGATTAACTTGTGATGTCTTGGTTAGCCTCACATCAATCACAGTTTTGTTGTTGTACAGTATTGTGTACATCCTGTTGATCAACTTGTGATGTCTTGGTTAGTCTTACATCAATCACAGTTCTGTTGTTGTACAGTATTGTGTACATGTCTTGGTTAGTCTTACATCAGTCACAGTTCTGTTGTTGTACAGTATTGTGTACATCCTGTTGATCAACTTGTGATGTCTTGGTTAGCCTTACATCAATCACAGTTCTGTTGTTGTACAGTATTGTGTACATCCTGTTGATTAACTTGTGATGTCTTGGTTAGCCTGACATCAATCACAGTTCTGTTGTTGTAGAGTATTGTGTACATCCTGTTGATTAACTTGTGATGTCTTGGTTAGCCTCAAATCAATCACAGTTTTGTTGTACAGTATTGTGTACATCCTGTTGATTAACTTGTAAAAGCTTGATCAGTCTAACAACAAACACAGTTCTGTTGTTGTATAGTATTGTGTAAATCCTGTTGATTAACTTGTAACAGCTTGATCAGTCTAACAACAAACACAGTTCTGTTTCTGCACTTTATTTTGTACCTTCAGTTGATGACTTGGTTAGTCTTAAAACAGACATATTGCTACACTGTATTTTGTACCTTCTGTAAATTAACTTTATTAAATAAACTATAGGAGGAGTATGTGGAATATTCCAGACGTGGTCAAGTAATAAAGGGTGGTAAAAAGAGGACAATTCAATCAAGGTATGAAGAGGATGTTTATATAAACAATCACACGGTAAGAATATTTATACATAAGAAAAAATGTTTGTTTGCCTCTGTGGATATTGAATTTTGTTATTAGTATGGTTTTAGTAATATCTAAAACATGTACTTGAGAGTCAGTATTTTATTCTATAAAGTGTAAAATAACTAATGTATATTATCTAAGCTTTATTGCTCAGATCAGATAAACAAATAATATAGCTATTAAGTCACAAATTGGAAATTTGATGTCAGTAATTGTGGTTTTAATTTAAGTGTCCATAACACCTGTTGATCTGAGTATATGCCCTTGTAATCCACCAAATAACCATCTTATCAGTAATTTCATTCTTTTGTGTAAATTATTCAACACTTTTTTGTTAATTTGTGCTGCATTATTCTTTGTTGAAACTTGGATGTTTTTCAGTGGCAAAGATTACTTGTCATTTTGTCACCTTCAACATGGCAGTTTGAAAATAATATTTATAGATATGTGTGATTGTTTTAATTATGTTTTAACCGTTATCAGCAGTTTATTTTCAACACTTCTCACATGGCAGTTTGAGAGTAATATTTATAGATATGTATGGTTGTTTTAATTATGTTTTAACTGTTATTAGAAGTTCATTTTCAACACTTCTCACATGGCAGTTTGAGAGTAATACTTTTAGATATGTATGGTTGTTTTAATAATGTTTTAACTGTTATTAGTAGTTCATTTTCAACACTTCTCACATGGCAGTTTGAGAGTAATACTTATATATATGTATGGTTGTTTTAATTATGTTTTCACTGTTATTAGTAGTTCATTTTCAACACTTCTCACGTGGCAGTTTGAGAGTAATATTTATAGATATGTATGGTTGTTTTAATAATGTTTTCACTGTTATTAGTAGTTCATTTTCAACAGTTCTCACATGGCAGTTTGAGAGTAATATTTATAGATATGTTGGTTGTTTTAATAATGTTTTAACTGTTATTAGTAGTTCATTTTCAACACTTCTCACGTGGCAGTTTGAGAGTAATATTTATAGATATGTATGGTTGTTTTAATTATGTTTTAACTGTTATTAGTAGTTCATTTTCAACACTTCTCACGTGGCAGTTTGAGAGTAATACTTATAGATATGTGTGGTTGTTTTAATTATGTTTTACCTGTTATTAGTAGTTCATTTTCAACACTTCTCACGTGGCAGTTTGAGAGTAATACTTATAGATATGTATGGTTGTTTTAATTATGTTTTCACTGTTATTAGTAGTTCATTTTCAACACTTCTCACGTGGCAGTTTGAGAGTAATACTTATAGATATGTGTGGTTGTTTTAATTATGTTTTAAGTGTAATTAGTAGTTCATTTTCAACACTTCTCATGTGGCAGTTTGAGAGTAATACTTATAGATATGTATGGTTATTTTTAAAAATGTTTTAACTGTTATTAGTAGTTCATTTTCAACACTTCTCACATGGCAGTTTGAGAGTAATACTTTTAGATATGTATGGTTGTTTTAATAATGTTTTAACTGTTATTAGTAGTTCATTTTCAACACTTCTCACATGGCAGTTTGAGAGTAATACTTATAGATATGTATGGTTGTTTTAATTATGTTTTCACTGTTATTAGTAGTTCATTTTCAACACTTCTCACGTGGCAGTTTGAGAGTAATACTTATAGATATGTATGGTTGTGTTAATTATGTTTTAACTGTTATTAGTAGTTCATTTTCAACACTTCTCACGTGGCAGTTTGAGAGTAATATTTATAGATATGTGTGGTTGTTTTAATTATGTTTTACTTGTTATTAGTAGTTCATTTTCAACACTTCTCACATGGCAGTTTGAGAGTAATATTTATCGATATGTATGGTTGTTTTAATTATGTTTTAACTGTTATTAGTAGTTCATTTTCAACACTTCTCACGTGGCAGTTTGAGAGTAATATTTATAGATATGTATGGTTGTTTTAATAATGTTTTAACTGTTATTAGTAGTTCATTTTCAACACTTCTCACGTGGCAGTTTGAGAGTAATATTTATAGATATGTATGGTTGTTTTAATTATGTTTTAACTGTTATTAGTAGTTCATTTTCAACACTTCTCACGTGGCAGTTTGAGAGTAATATTTATAGATATGTGTGGTTGTTTTAATTATGTTTTACCTGTTATTAGTAGTTCATTTTCAACACTTCTCACATGGCAGTTTGAGAGTAATATTTATCGATATGTATGGTTGTTTTAATTATGTTTTAACTGTAATTAGTAGTTTATTTTCAACACTTCTCACATGGCTGTTTGAGAGTAATATTTATAGATATGTATGGTTATTTTTAAAAATGTTTTAACTGTTATTAGTAGTTCATTTTCAACACTTCTCATGTGGCAGTTTGAGAGTAATACTTATAGATATGTATGGTTGTTTTAATTATGTTTTAACTGTTATTAGTAGTTAATTTTCAACACTTCTCACATGGCAGTTTGAGAGTAATACTTTTAGATATGTATGGTTGTTTTAATAATGTTTTAACTGTTATTAGTAGTTCATTTTCAACACTTCTCACATGGCAGTTTGAGAGTAATACTTATAGATATGTATGGTTGTTTTAATTATGTTTTCACTGTTATTAGTAGTTCATTTTCAACACTTCTCACGTGGCAGTTTGAGAGTAATACTTATAGATATGTATGGTTGTGTTAATTATGTTTTAACTGTTATTAGTAGTTCATTTTCAACACTTCTCACGTGGCAGTTTGAGAGTAATATTTATAGATATGTATGGTTGTTTTAATAATGTTTTAACTGTTATCAGTAGTTCATTTTCAACACTTCTCACATGGCAGTTTGAGAGTAATATTTATCGATATGTATGGTTGTTTTAATTATGTTTTAACTGTTATTAGTAGTTCATTTTCAACACTTCTCACGTGGCAGTTTGAGAGTAATACTTATAGATATGTGTGGTTGTTTTAATTATGTTTTAAGTGTAATTAGTAGTTTATTTTCAACACTTCTCACATGGCAGTTTGAGAGTAATATTTATAGATATGTATGGTTGTTTTAATTATGTTTTCACTGTTATTAGTAGTTCATTTTCAACACTTCTCACGCAGGCAGTTTGAGAGTAATACTTATAGATATGTGTGGTTGTTTTAATTATGTTTTAAGTGTAATTAGTAGTTTATTTTCAACACTTCTCACATGGCAGTTTGAGAGTAATATTTATAGATATGTATGGTTGTTTTAATTATGTTTTAACTGTTATTAGTAGTTCATTTTCAACACTTCTCACGTGGCAGTTTGAGAGTAATACTTGTAGATATGTATGGTTGTTTTAATTATGTTTTCACTGTTATTAGTAGTTCATTTTCAACACTTCTGGCATGGCAGTTTGAGAGTAATATTTATAGATATGTGTGGTTGTTTTAATTATGTTTTAACTGTTATTAGTAGTTCATTTTCAACACTTCTCACATGGCAGTTTGAGAGTAATATTTATAGATATGTGTGGTTGTTTTAATTATGTTTTAACCGTTATTAGTAGTTCATTTTCAACACTTCTCACATGGCAGTTTGAGAGTAATACTTATAGATATGTGTGGTTGTTTTAATTATGTTTTCACTGTTATTAGTAGTTCATTTTCAACACTTCTCACGTGGCAGTTTGAGAGTAATATTTATAGATATGTATGGTTGTTTTAATTATGTTTTAACTGTTATTAGTAGTTCATTTTCAACACTTCTCACGTGGCAGTTTGAGAGTAATACTTATAGATATGTGTGGTTGTTTTAATTATGTTTTAACTGTAATTAGTAGTTTATTTTCAACACTTCTCACATGGCAGTTTGAGAGTAATATTTATAGATATGTATGGTTATTTTAATAATGTTTTAACTGTTATTAGTAGTTCATTTTCAACACTTCTCACATGGCAGTTTGAGAGTAATACTTATAGATATGTGTGGTTGTTTTAATTATGTTTTAACTGTAATTAGTAGTTTATTTTCAACACTTCTCACATGGCAGTTTGAGAGTAATATTTATAGATATGTATGGTTATTTTAATAATGTTTTAACTGTTATTAGTAGTTCATTTTCAACACTTCTCACGTGGCAGTTTGAGAGTAATACTTGTAGATATGTATGGTTGTTTTAATTATGTTTTCACTGTTATTAGTAGTTCATTTTCAACACTTCTGGCATGGCAGTTTGAGAGTAATATTTATAGATATGTGTGGTTGTTTTAATTATGTTTTAACTGTTATTAGTAGTTCATTTTCAACACTTCTCACATGGCAGTTTGAGAGTAATATTTATAGATATGTGTGGTTGTTTTAATTATGTTTTAACTGTTATTAGTAGTTCATTTTCAACACTTCTCACATGGCAGTTTGAGAGTAATACTTATAGATATGTATGGTTGTTTTAATTATGTTTTCACTGTTATTAGTAGTTCATTTTCAACACTTCTGGCATGGCAGTTTGAGAGTAATATTTATAGATATGTGTGGTTGTTTTAATTATGTTTTAACTGTTATTAGTAGTTCATTTTCAACACTTCTCACATGGCAGTTTGAGAGTAATATTTATAGATATGTGTGGTTGTTTTAATTATGTTTTAACCGTTATTAGTAGTTCATTTTCAACACTTCTCACATGGCAGTTTGAGAGTAATATTTATAGATATGTATGGTTGTTTTAATTATGTTTTAACCGTTATTAGTAGTTCATTTTCAACACTTCTCACGTGGCAGTTTGAGAGTAATACTTATAGATATGTATGGTTGTTTTAATTATGTTTTCACTGTTATTAGTAGTTCATTTTCAACACTTCTCACATGGCAGTTTGAGAGTAATACTTATAGATATGTGTGGTTATTTTAATAATGTTTTAACTGTTATTAGTAGTTCATTTTCAACACTTCTCACGTGGCAGTTTGAGAGTAATACTTATAGATATGTATGGTTGTTTTAATTATGTTTTAACTGTAATTAGTAGTTTATTTTCAACACTTCTCACATGGCAGTTTGAGAGTAATATTTATAGATATGTATGGTTATTTTAATAATGTTTTAACTGTTATTAGTAGTTCATTTTCAACACTTCTCACATGGCAGTTTGAGAGTAATACTTATAGATATGTGTGGTTGTTTTAATTATGTTTTAACTGTAATTAGTAGTTTATTTTCAACACTTCTCACATGGCAGTTTGAGAGTAATATTTATAGATATGTATGGTTATTTTAATAATGTTTTAACTGTTATTAGTAGTTCATTTTCAACACTTCTCACGTGGCAGTTTGAGAGTAATACTTGTAGATATGTATGGTTGTTTTAATTATGTTTTCACTGTTATTAGTAGTTCATTTTCAACACTTCTGGCATGGCAGTTTGAGAGTAATATTTATAGATATGTGTGGTTGTTTTAATTATGTTTTAACTGTTATTAGTAGTTCATTTTCAACACTTCTCACATGGCAGTTTGAGAGTAATATTTATAGATATGTGTGGTTGTTTTAATTATGTTTTAACCGTTATTAGTAGTTCATTTTCAACACTTCTCACATGGCAGTTTGAGAGTAATATTTATAGATATGTATGGTTGTTTTAATTATGTTTTAACCGTTATTAGTAGTTCATTTTCAACACTTCTCACGTGGCAGTTTGAGAGTAATACTTATAGATATGTATGGTTGTTTTAATTATGTTTTCACTGTTATTAGTAGTTCATTTTCAACACTTCTCACGTGGCAGTTTGAGAGTAATACTTATAGATATGTGTGGTTGTTTTAATTATGTTTTAAGTGTAATTAGTAGTTTATTTTCAACACTTCTCACATGGCAGTTTGAGAGTAATATTTATAGATATGTATGGTTATTTTAATAATGTTTTAACTGTTATTAGTAGTTCATTTTCAACACTTCTCACGTGGCAGTTTGAGAGTAATACTTATAGATATGTATGGTTGTTTTAATTATGTTTTCACTGTTATTAGTAGTTCATTTTCAACACTTCTGGCATGGCAGTTTGAGAGTAATATTTATAGATATGTGTGGTTGTTTTAATTATGTTTTAACTGTTATTAGTAGTTTATTTTCAACACTTCTCACATGGCAGTTTGAGAGTAATATTTATAGATATGTGTGGTTGTTTTAATTATGTTTCAACCGTTATTAGTAGTTCATTTTCAACACTTCTCACATGGCAGTTTGAGAGTAATACTTATAGATATGTATGGTTGTTTTAATTATGTTTTAACCGTTATTAGTAGTTCATTTTCAACACTTCTCACGTGGCAGTTTGAGAGTAATACTTATAGATATGTATGGTTGTTTTAATTATGTTTTCACTGTTATTAGTAGTTCATTTTCAACACTTCTGGCATGGCAGTTTGAGAGTAATATTTATAGATATGTATGGTTATTTTAATAATGTTTTAACTGTTATTAGTAGTTCATTTTCAACAATTCTCACGTGGCAGTTTGAGAGTAATACTTATAGATATGTATGGTTGTTTTAATTATGTTTTCACTGTTATTAGTAGTTCATTTTCAACACTTCTCATGTGGCAGTTTGAGAGTAATATTTATAGATATGTATGGTTGTTTTAATTATGTTTTAACTGTTATTAATAGTTCATTTTTAGTTTCTTTTCCAGTTTATTCCTACTGTTATCTTAAACACAGTAACATGTTTTGAATTTTTACCTGAAACTACTTATATTGTGCTTTTATGCAAGCAAAACGTTTTTAAACAGAGTGTATGGGGATCGTATTGGAAGGATGGTCACTGGGGCTATAAGTGCTGTCATGCATTGATCAAGAATTCTTACTGCACGGGAGAATCAGGAAAAGAAGCTAATTGTATGGTAAGTTATTTTGGTATTTGATGGAAATTAGTTTAAAAATATCAGTATAATCAGATCAGTAAGTTTGTATGATATACGTATGTCAGTCATGATTTATGGTTAGGGTGATCCACATATTATTTTGTCACAGAGTGCAAAATAAGAAAGGTTTCCTGCTTAACTACAGGATTTTTGTAATGTACAAATATACTTTTTAAGAGAAGTCCAAGTTTACTGAGTGTTCACAGTGACTAAATAGTACATGTTAACACAAATGTGGAAAACCAGTGTGTAGAACTTGAAAGGAGTGATTTCTCTAAAGTGATCCATTTTTAAAAATTTTATCCACTAACATTTTTACAATTATTTAATAAGTGTTTTTAGAATATACAGTTGACAATATTTGTAGTTAGAAGTTCAATTACCAGTAAAAAAAATTAACATTATAAGCTGGAAAACAAGATTGTCCCTTTGAAAATTTACAAACAATTTTGTAGACAGTTAAACTCTAAATTGTGAAAGTGTTGTCACTTTCATAGCTATGGATCAGGGATCTGGTACTGAAAACAATTTGGTATCAGTTTTTATTGTTTGATAGTGATTTTAAAAATTGACTCTTGCTATTTGATTACCTGATTTCTTGTGTTTAGGACAAAAGCTATACCTTTATAATAAGTGAAGACTTGTTTTTGAAAGAAACTGTGTGCATGTGAACTTAAACATACACACACACACAGGGAACCAAAAGTATTTGTTCAGGAAGGTGATTGATAAAAACAAAATATAAATATTTTAAAAACTGTATATTTTTTAGTTAAAATAAATAATACATACATAAATCTCAGTTTCATATCTTCAAAGTTACTATTTAGTTTCTAAGATAAGACAAATTGTGATAACTCTGACAAGAGCTACTTAACTGAGAAATTACATTCAGTGTTTGTTTGTTTTTTACCTTAAAACTTTATATGTAAGCTCTAAACTCTTGTGTGTTAAACTGTGAAACAGATGTACTGAGGTTTAGTGAGATTAGTTAATCATGGTTAAATTAAAACTGATAGCAACATCTAACCTGAGTGTTATTGTCTATTGACACTTTTTCAACTGATATTTTCACACAGATCCCTCTAGACCAAACTTGTACAGGATTTAGAACTGGCTGAATTAATTGATTAATTCTAATGGTTACTTTGATCAGCCTTATAACACTATATAACCATGAAACTGTACATGTTATAACTCTGAAAATTTTCTAAGTTTCTATTAGAAAACTTGACAGTATTTGAGTAAATGTAACAAGTCTGTTGTTAATCAGATTTTTGAACAAAGTGTTTTTACTGGGGATTTATCTTTAAATTTACAAACTCAGCCAGTCTGAGCGTGTTTTTACTAGGGATTTATCTTTAAATTTACAAACTCAGCCAGTCTGAGCACAAAGTGATTTTATTGTTAATAAATTTTTTTTTTACTTTCCACTTTTCGTATTTCACGTGTAGAACCTTTTGAATAAATATCAGAAGTTTGTTTTCAAACTTTATTTATCCTAATATTAACTGGAGTAAAATACAAAATTTAAATTACTCTTTTACTTTATACAATGATCATATCTTAACATTTACATCCTATTAATTCTTACAGTTAAAACTAATGGAATTTCCAAATCTTGATCATAGTTCTCTTGCTTCATAGCTTTACTACCTTCCAAGAATATGCTAAATCCCCTTACCTGTATGTGATGAGGGGGACCTCCCACAGAAGCTTCTGTTCTTTCAGTTTACCTCTTCTGGGATCTAAGGAGCCACCCATATGTTTGCCATGTGTTCGATCTGTGAAGGGGAGAAGAAGATCCTGGTGGTTTAGGGTTTCAACCATAACACACCACTTTGGCCTTAAATTCCTGTAGACAGGGTGGCCTTGAGATAGCCCCCCGAGGGTCAGTCAGCTGGCTCACTTGGGCAAGGGTCAACTGACTACTAGTGTAGGATGTTCTCAACAGGTGTTGTGGACATTGTCTGATGCTTATGTTCAGGTATAGTGCTCACGAAACACTTTGATTTTGTTGCAGTGTCCTTGTTTGGCACTGTAGTGCATCCCCTCATAGGGCTCCATGGTGGGTGGAGTCAGTGGGTACCAAAACATTCTTTTTTTATTATTGATCCCCGAAATGAAAACATAAATAAAATAGTGAAAAACAGTCCATAGGTAAATGACTATGTTTTGAAGATTTTGAGCAGGAATCTTCAACCTTTGTAACATCTGTACCTCATTTTCTTATGTTACATTCTCTTTTAGGACAAATGCCTCCATTTTATTCAGAAAGGACTTGCTAGCTCTCCTAAGTCAGTCAAAATGCTATGTTGGTGGAAACATCCACTCCTAAACACAATAAACTCTTCTTGCATTCAAAGGTGATTTAGGTTGCTCCCCATGCTACTTTGAATTAATCACAAGGAGTTGTTGTTCAAGAGATTTGAAGAACATCTTGAAGTCAGAGATCCTTGCTGGTTTCTCTCCCAAAGAAGTTTCTGCAGTGAGGTTTATCTCCACTTGCAAAGATTGAATTATGATGCTGATCAATGTCCTCATTTTGACATTTACATCACCACGTCCACCTGCCACCATCAAGGCAGGTTAACTTAATTACAAGGTGTGGCTATGTATTCCAAACTCTCTCTGTTTCTAATGTCAGCAATTTGGTCACTTGAAGACATCGTATTGTAGTTCCTTGACATTTGCTCATTGTGGTGGCAAGGATCATGATGCCTGTAAATGTGTAACAGACCCTCATTGCATTAATTGTAATGGCTCCTACCCATCCTACTTTTGTTCTTGCCCTGAGTGATTTGAAGAAAAAGAGGTGCAGTGTTTGAAAATAACTCAAAACATTACCTACCCTGAGGCTCAAAAGATACTGTCCACCACTTCACCTTGAGGTATGCTGCTGCACTTTGTTCCACTACTACAGTGGGAGTGCAGATGGATCTCTCTGTGCCTCTGAAAGAATTGTTCTCAAACCATATAAGTCTTTCAACCTCTATGGTTAAGAGAGTTGATGAATCTCTGTCCCTGCCATTCATTCCAGCAAACCCCAAGATCCGATTCCTTTGGTTCCAAGTACATCTTTTTTTCCTGCCCCAAGATGTATAATGATCATTCATTCATGTCCTTAGTTGCTGGAATATTCTTTCATGACAGAGACCTGCCCAATTGACCCAGGGCAGGATCCATGGAGGTTGACAGACCTTCCTTAAATAATGAAAATAAAGAAATAAAAGATGTGGTCAAAAACAAATGAGCTCTCCACCCAATTTGCCTACACATAAATAACAACAGCCACTTTGATATAATGGAACTGTCAAGGTTTACGTTCTAATCTGGATGAAATCAAAACATGGATTGCTTCCTACCATCCTGTATGTCTTTCCTTACACGAAACATTTCTGAAACCTGTTTTATTTGTACAGAAATGAGAGGTTGTGTGATGGAGGAGTGCATGGAGTGGTGGCACTGTTGGTGCATGTGCCCACCCTATCTTTACCACTCAACATGCCCTTTGAGATCGTAGACATCCATTTTTCTTTGGGTCATACCATCACTGTTTATTCTCTGTATCTGTCTCTTGAAGAATCATTTTGAGAGACTAACCATGGTTGATGCCACCAGACCTGCATGCCTCGGTGGAAATTGGATCAAGCTAACTGGCTCCTCTTCACTGCTCTCGAGAATTTGATTGTGCCATCATCTGTAAGTCATCAATAGATGACTTTGTTGGAGCAATGATTGGCTGTATTATACAGGCAGCTGTTCAGTGTATTCGTAAAACCTCAACTTTTCCCACAATATCCTCATCCACGGAAGAATCCTGCCTACCACATAGTATGCAAGGCTCAAAAACGGGCCTGGGATACCTTTTGTAAGTATCCTACACTCTCGACCGCATTGCTTTCCAGTGACCCTGTGCACATGCTTGACAAGTAAGACATCAAAGCCAGAAGGAATCTTGGTTAACAAGCATCTCTTTTACTACCAGTTCCAAAGTCACAGGAAACAAAATTCAAAAGGTCAATGGACAGTATAATTCAGTTCCCCTTTCAATCTTGCGCTCAGAGTTTTTTCATAGTTTTTGTCAGGTATCTAGCACTTCTGCTTCATCCTCCATCTTCTTAGCTATCAAGACTCAAGCAAATAGTCTCTATGACTGTAATCACCCCTTTACACTGGTGGAACTCAAACTGGCCCTTCATTGGTCTGGCAGTACATAGGTCGTACCTGATGATGTACACTACGAGATGCTATGCCATCTATCTCCTGCTTCTCTTGCTATTCTTCCGATTGTTTTTAATCTGATCTGGCAGAAGAATGTTTTTCCTGATGCATGGTGCTAGGCTGTAGTCCTACCCTCCTTTAAGCCTGGGAAGGATCTCAAGATTCCTTCAAACTACTGACCAGTTGCTTTGATGAGCTGTCTCTGTGAGACCTTAGAGAGGATGGTTAAGGTTTGTCTTGTTTGGTTCCTTGAATCAAACAACCTCCCATTGTGGGTTACAATGACAGTGCTTCACCATGGACCATCTGATTCAACTTGAAATGTCAATCAGAAAAGCCTTTCTCAAATGACAATACCTTGTATCAATATTCTTTGACATTGAGAAGGCTTATGATACTACAAGGAGGTATGGCATTTTGTGAGACTTCCACTTTATGGGTTACACAACCCATTTGCCTGTTTTAATTAAAAATTTTGTAATGGGCAAGCAATTTCAAGTTCATGTGGGTTTAACACTTTTCATTCTTTCCTACAGGAACTTGGAGTCTCTTAGGGCTGTGTTTTGAGTGTCACACTTTTCAGTACAAAATTTAATACCATCACTGAACAATTCCCTCTTACTTTTATATGCAAAAACGGCTCGTTTGGGCTGAGAAAACACTTTACATAGAAGAGAACAAGCGTTTAATTGGTCATCGAGGTTCACAAAGAAAGAGGTGAACTGACGGGAAGCTGACCACATGTTTGAAAGGGGTTGTGTAACTGTGTGTCGAAATGTAGAGGGTATTAGATGTTTGAATATATAATTTTATTTATTATATTAATATAGGTATAAAGCGTTCCTTTATATTGGTTTATTTTGGGTTTAAGTTGTTGTATAAGTAAGGCTTCTTTAATTTTACGTTTGTTTATGTTTGTTTCTTTATTTAGTATTTGAGTGTTTTCTATGGTTATGTTGTGTTTATTTGACTTGCAGTGTTCAAGTGAAGGTGACTTCACTGCAAGTCAATGTGTAAGTCACCTTCACACGTTTTGAACACTGCAAGTCAAATAAACACAACATAACCATAGAAAACACTCAAATACTAAATAAAGAAACAAACATAAACAAACGTAAAATTAAAGAAGCCTTACTTATACAACAACTTAAACCCAAAATAAACCAATATAAAGGAACGCCTTTATACCTATATTAATATAATAAATAAAATTATATATTCAAACATCTAATACCGCCCTCTACATTTCACACACAGTTACACAACCCCTTTCAAACATGTGGTCAGCTTCCGTCAGTTACCTCTTCTTTGTGAACCTGACGATGACCGAAGAAGGTCAAACGTTGTTCGCTTCTATGTAAAGTGTTTTCTCAGCCCAAACGAGCCGTTTTTGCATATAAATTTCTCAACAAGTGGGTTTCTCGTCATCACTGAGAATTCCCTCTTACTGTTGCAAACCGGTTCTATGTCAACGACTTCCACATCTCATGCCACTCATCAAACATGAGGTTTATTGAGCAGCAGCTACAGTCTGCCCTCAATCGTTTACTGAAGTGAACCACAGCAAATGGATTTAACTTCTTTCTCTCCAAAACTGTTTGCATGCACTTTTGTTGCAAATGTGGTATTCACCCTGATCCTGATCCTGAAGTTGTGCTGCCTGTGGTCCCTTGGGGCTTATTTTTGACTGTAAGCTGACTTTTATACCACACATCAAGCAGCTACAAACCAAACACACAAGAGCACTGAACATCCTCCATATACTCTCTTTCCACACTTTCCCAGTACACAGAGCCTCATGAACCTTCTTTACACCTCTGCCATTTTGAACTGTCTTTAAGTATGCTTCAAAACTTTAGTCCATACCACAGCGTTGCATCTGGGGATGTGTTTTCCTTCCTCAGTGGGTTATGCTTTTTCAGGACAGGTGCGCTGCCATTGTTCCCTTTGGTCTTCGTAACCAGGTACAATGAATTGGGTCAATTCTTGAATAGCATTGCTGTATCCACTGGTCAGCCCATCCCACCATGGCTTATGACAATCCCCAAATATGACTTATTTTTTAAATCATGTGAGAAAAGCAGATACTCCTGATTGGAAGTTCTGTCTTTTATTTATTGAACATCTTTCGAACCATCCCTCCATTCCCATTTAAAGGGATGGTTCAAAATCAGGTGATTCTGTGAGTTATGCCATGGTTTACTTTGGTTTGGTGGTTGTACACAGAATTCCCTCTACAGTTTCTGCATTCACTGCTGAACTGTATGTCATTTCTCTTGCCCTGAATCACATAGAAGCTAAGCAGTACTCAAACTACACTATTTATACTGATTCGTTTAGTTCTCTATTGGCCCTGGAATCGTTTCACATTAGTTCTTACCCTATTCTTGCTGATATTGAAAACTGACTGGCCCATTTTTTTTTAACATCTACTTCTATCTAGTTCTTCTGGATACCAGGCCACGTTGGTATTTGTGGGAATGTGATCACCAACACCATAGCTTTGGTGCTATCACTGCTGTGCCTGTTCCATACATGGACAATGGCCTTGTTTTCAAGGTTTGTCTCTGTGCCAGTTGACATTCGACTTGGAGTGAGCAATGTGAAAAACAAGCATTTCCAGATAAAACCCTCCATTGTACTCTGACTGTCTTGTTTCCTTAAGGATTGGAAAGAGGAAGTTGTCCTAACTATTGGTCACACTTTTTTAACTCATGTTTTATTTAGGACTGATGCACCAATGTGTTGTCTGTGTGAAACTCAAGAATCACCCACATTTCACTGTCATGCTGTCATTGTAACTCTCAATGACGGCATCATTTTAGACATGTTTTATTCTAAGGTTTATCCCTAACGTTAGACAGCATCATTAGCGATGATGATACTGTCCATCTTACAAATGTTCTTAGTGTTTAATGCTATTTAAGTTTTTAATTCATGAATTACTTTCTTTTTTTTTTAACATGATTCCTTTTTATGAGTTAAAGTAAAATTAGTTAGATATGAAATTAGAAAACGGCCATGACATCAAATAACTCAAAACCAGAACTGATGTTCAGTCTTAGCCATTAAATTATACAAGTTATAATAATTACAATTATGCTACAAAAAGACTTTACAACTTGTATTACAGTAGTTTTTCTCTCACCACTGTAAACTAGATGTAAAACTTGTATTTAATGTTATTTATGTTTTTAATTCAAAAATTAAACTTTGTTTTACCTTAACTTTCTTTTATGAATTTTAATAATTTTACTTTCTCTTTCACCGGATGTTTGGTGCCTAGTTGCTCTGTGCCATAAAACACCAGCATCCAATCAAACACCAAACTCAAAAAGATTGGGTAAACAGACAATTGAGTTATAATCATGTTGTGTGATGTGCTCATCCTAGGGTGTGTGTATCACAGAAATTTGTTTTTGTTTTTTTTATTTAAGATCTCTTATCTCACGCACTAAGTTTGTAATCTTTAATTGTAGTAACCGTGATAACAATATGCAAAAAAAAACAAAACAACATGAGTCTGAATCACTTTAGCCATTAGAAAACAAGTATCGTAGGCTACCTTTGTAATGATGATTGTATTTTAAAAATATTTATTTTAAATATGCAAACTAAATCACAAACTATTATCACCAAAAAAAATATAGAATGTAATTTAACTAGTTTTGTAAGTAATCTCTATGTGGGTTAAATATTTTGGTAGCTGGTTGAGTCAAACTCCAACAGTGTCAGAGAATGAATGAGATGGTCTCACAGATTTTTCAGAAAACTAGAATCTTCAGTATCTGTTAGTTATAAATAATCCATTAGCAAATGTCAGAAAATAATTAAATTTTCTTTATAAAGAGAGGTTCTGATATGATGTGCATGGTATGTGGTGGTTTTATCTCTAAAGCAACAAGCCATGAGGCTGTAAGTTTATTTACATTATGACTTAAAGTGTTGTGTAATACAGAAAAATAAAGATTAGAAAGTTACTCAAGTACTGCCTTTTAAAATCACAAAATTAAAACTTCAACTAAAATTATAATCATTTTTGTGTTTGAGTTGCTGACTGAAAGGAAGGTAACTTCCTGTATGTACCGTGGTTTTGAGGAACCGTGTACTAATTAGTTATTCAGATGTAATCATTGTTGATTAACTGATTGGCGAATACCACTAATTGTCCACTTTTAACAACAATATTCATTGCCAGAGGTATTTAGTTTGTTCAAACTGTTTTCAGACCAGATCATTGAAAGAACTTCAGCTCTATTATTTTCTTGCATGATATGTAGATTTTAAAGCAGGAAGAAGGTGTACCTAGCAAAGTAAATTAGTATAGTTGTTATGTCTCTGGAGAAAGGTAATAGTAGCAGATTACTTACAGTTTGAGTCCTATTAAGTCTGTTACTTGTTTTTGTTGGTACTAATAACAACCACTAGTGTCGTTTATTGTGTGAAATGATGAACATTAATTATACAGAATTCTGAAGAAAGAATTGTTCATGAAAACATTCACAAGCCTGAAGACGATGAAACTAAAATTGCTCAGTCTGTTACAGTTGAAAACAGTGATGCCACAACACCGTTTCAGGTACTGAGAAGTAACATACGTTTATTTTTAAACCATGCTAGTTTATGAATGATAGATATGAGTCTTGTGCTAAATGATTCTTTTATGAGGTTTTATTAATGAATTTGTGCCACTGATATTCAAAGCATGGAGAATCTGTTAGGTAGAAGCCAATAATAGTTGTACAGCTAAACTGTGTAGCTATGGTTGTACAACTGTGTTACGTAGTCATTAATAGTTGTACAGCCACGCTACGTAGCCAGTAATATTGTACAGCCACGCCACGTAGCCAGTAATAGTTGCACAGCCACGCCACGAGCCAGTAATAGTTGTACAGCCACGCTAATGAGCCAGTAATAGTTGTACAGCCACGCTACGTGAGCCAGTAATAGTTGTACAGCCACGCTACGTGAGCCAGTAATAGTTGTACAGCCACGCCACGCCAGCCAGTAATAGTTGTACAGCCACGTTACGTAGCCAGTAATAGTTTTACAGCTACGTTACGTAGCCAGTAATAGTTGTACAGCTACGTTACGTAGCCAGTAATAGTTGTACAGCTACTTTAGGTAGCCAGTAATAGTTGTACAGCCAGATTGTGTAAAAATTAGGAATAAACATTCATTAAAGCTGAATTAACTCTAAAACTTTCAGGCTTTAATCATGTATTCATAGGAGCCATGTATTCTGCAAAAAAAAAAAAACTTATGAGGTTAATAAACAATACATTTTCATAAATTCACCGTTGGAATATTAATTTAGCCACAGATTTATTTATTCTGTGGCTGTTTGAAGCGTAGAATTTTAAAACTTTTTGATTAACTTTGATGGGGGATATTTCATGTTCAAGAATGACCTTTGCAATAACAGTAGATATTTAAAAATCAAAGCCAACTAATTTTACAATTCCATAACTCTAATTTTGATAATTTGACCTGGAAGATAATGCTGTCTTATCATTAAAATAAAGTTAGAAAAAGAAACAAATAATTTTTTAAAAAAAATTTATGATTAAATTCAACCAACTTAACTGTTTTTTTTTTCATTTTATCTTCTAATAGTGGAAAAAAAAAATTTTAGAAGCTAAGAAGAAAAAGAGGAAAGCCAAGAAAGAACATAAAGATAAAATGAAAAAGGTCTCCAAATCAAGCTCCAGTTCAGATAGCTCTGATGATGAGGACAGAAGGAAAGCTAAGAAAGAACATAAAGATAAAATGAAAAAGATCTCCAAATCAAGCTCCAGTTCAGATAGCTCTGATGATGAGGACAGAAGGAAAGCTAAGAAACTTAAAAGGGTATTCACTGTTTTGGTATTGTACCTTATTTTAAGGAGTAAATTATTATGTTTTATTTCATATATAACAAGAGTATTGGGGATTAATCTGTTTACATGCTGTATGTAACAAAACTAATTTACTTGTTATCCACAAAGCTTGGAGCAGTAATAAATTTCTTACTGGTGATATAACTAAGTAAATAAAGTTTTCCTATGGTTGGATAAATGGAGATAAGAAACATTGTTATGAACTATGTTTGATACAAGTAGTTGAGTTATAATATTATTCTATTCAACTGCAATTTAGATTATCTAATTAACTCTCTCCACACAGGCTCGGTTTCACGGACTGATCTTGTAACATTATGTGCTTGTTACTGTTAATACAGTGAGCATATCTTCATGAAACTTTGCAGTTTACCAGTAAACATTACAAGGCTTTAGTACAAAAATATCATATTTTGTTGTTTGTTTTAAGATTTTTAAAGTAATGTCTTTCATTTTGAATGTTTACTATCCTACATATAAATAAGTTTATGCATCAGTAAATTGTCAAATGTGATATCTTTGTAACTTTTAGATAATTATCAAAATTTTTTTAAGGAAAAAATTATTTTATCTTCTTTTCACTGTTGTGTCTCTTTGTAGGTTTGGTTGATCAGCTGTCATAAAATATAGGAAATAGACATACATTTTTTCATTCGACTACAAATTATAACAAAACTACAACTGTTTGTCTTAAATAATTTAAATCTTGTACATATATAAAAATTTATTGTTTTTATTATATTGACCTGTCAGTCATGTCTGAATATCATTACAAAGGTTGAATGATATGGTTCATGTGCACTCATGTTATCATATTCAAGAATATAAAACTGGCCTTTACAACATGACTTATCTTTCTACTAGTGGACTAGTATTTTGTAATTACATTTCAGTTATAATATATGTGTATATACATTATTACTATTTACAAATAAGTTCTTAATTCAATAACCTTAGTCATATCTCAGCAACTAGAAAAGATTAGAGTTTTTAGTTGTATTCTAGTTTGTCAGTATTAGTAATCTGAGTATTTAGTTTGTAAGAAACTATAGATTTTCATCTAATCTTATATTGCATATAACATACCACAAAAAATTAGTATTTAGGTTATATTCAAATTAAGAAATTAATTACTGTATAATACTAAAATAGTAGATCGATCAATAAAATGTTAAATCTAAATCTAGAAAGGCACTGATATGGCCTTTGACCTGTGACCATAGGAATACCCTTCTTGATAGGGTTAAAAGCAGTTTGTTTTTAATTTAGTTGTCTAAAATGTTTTAAAATAGTGAAAGAGACTTTGTTAAGTAAAAGTTTTAAATGTTACAGTTAGTATAACTTGTGTTATATGTGGAAGATGGTTGGTTGATGTGTACCTACACTAACAAGCCTATTGAAAGGAGGTACGATGTAACATAAAACCTTCTTGTCATATGTTTGTGTTTTAAACTTGTGATACTTTTACAGATTATAGTGGAATGCTCAACAGATAATAGAGTTTAGATTCAATTTCTCATCCTATACAATAATGCAAATTTACTTTATTTGTTGTGTTGTGCTAACATGATGAAATGTTCTGCGGTAACCTTATTGCAACAGCTAAAAATATGTTACCATGAGCATACTTAAATATAACTCTTAACCTTACAAGAGTACCTGCTTTCTTTCATATACTTCAAGTAAGGCATCTTTTAGAAAAGTATGTAACTGCTAATGTTAGTTACAATAAGCCACAACATTGTAACGTAAACATACCTGTATATTGTTCTCAAAACCTTGGAAAGACACAGAAGAGCAAGAAGGATCACAACTTCAACTGGTTGTGTACACTCATGAGTTAGAAGTAGATCTTATCTACCTCTAAAATTTACAGAGAACAAAAACATAAAGCCAAATTACTTTTATTGGTGAAAGATGACACTATGTTAGTTCTTGTTGAATAGATAATTTAGATAGAGAACATTTCAGTGGACTGTATTTGGATGAAGTTTCTAAGTACTGGTGTTTAGAATGGCAGATTCTAGTAATGCATGGTTACTTGGCTCAAAAAGTGAAAGCTGGTGCTAGTCAAAAGTTCAAACTGATGTATTTTTTAAAGTAAACATTTACTATTTTGAAACCCAACAAGTTTATTTAGCTAAATATTCAGGTTCTAACTTCTAGGGAACACCATAAAACATGCTTATATTTTATGAATTAAAACTGATTCTCCATATATCAGACTTGTTTTTCATACATCAAGAATGTTTGTAAAACCATCTCAGTGTTTACATCATGTAAAAGAACTGACTGCCACTTTGCCTGTAGTCTGAAACTTATCATTTATGTGAAATGTGTGATTCTCAAAATGAAAGAAATACTCTACTCTGAAATTCATGAGTTTTACCAATATATCACTTCAAACAGGCCTTGTGTACTTCAGAATATGGAACAAGAACTTAGAGATAATATAACACATTCGTTGGTTAATAGGAGACACGTCTGATGTTTAAAATACCAAACTCTATTTAGTTAGCCCTATAAGTATAAAAGTCAAAACTATTTTTGTTAAAAAGTTTATTCCAGTTTGCAGTAGCTTAAAATTTGATACTGAACATGTTGCTGACTTCACCTTGTGTATGTCTATAGATCAGGAATATTTGTAGTTTCTAGTTGAATCATTATCAGATGAGAAGAAAAAATGTTAATTTATTAAAATATTTAATAAAAACTTAATTGATACATTATGTTTACAACATGTGCAAATTATAATATTTTTATTTTTATGGTTCGTTTCAGTATTAAATGTAAGTGGTAGTGCTATCAAAACATTATTTAAAAATTTGTGTAATAAGGGTCAACTTGGGACACAAGGCCCATTCAGAAAGAGGCCTAAAACCAAATGTACCCCATCTGTGGTGAAAAAAAAAAAAAAAAAAGCACAGTGTCTTGTAACAGGTGATATCCAATGATTTCAATAGTCAAGGACAAAACCCTGTCCTAATATTAGAGACATCTACCACAGACAGCCCATGTGTAGTTTTGTACAGTACCAATCAATACAAATAAAAATGTAACCCCTAAACTCTATGGTGTATACATACATACATACATATATATATGGTAAGAATTTTCAAGGTCACAAGTAACCATCTCTATCAAACCCTGATAGGCTACTTTGTAACCAAAAACTAGCTATCACTAATTATAAAAGGTTTATTCCTGTTATCGCTCTGTCGAGAACACTTTCAAGCTCCTGTTTTGATAATACTCACATACACATCATCACTTACCAACAAAATTATTACCTGATGATTGTTCTTGAGTCAGCTATGGTGTTTAGTTCAAAGTTTCATGATACTGAGCTGTAACTGAAAGCAAAACAAAATTTATCAATTAGTTTCAGCTAAGCTTTATTTTCAATTTATGTATTAGGCCTAAAGCTTAACTAAGACTACAAATAGGCCTATTATTACTAACATTGTACAGTTGGTGTTTAAAAAGTTTCATGTGGTGAACAAATATTAATTAATAAATATTATTTTGGTATTTTAACACAAGTATTACCTACAATGCCTAAAACATGGAAAAAAATAAACGTTTATTACTACCAAGTATTGTCATCTTTTTCTCCTTTATACAGTCAAGAAAGTTGAAAATTTGTGTCAAAATGCTCATACTATGTTTTGGAATTCCTCACCTATAATACAGTGGTGAAAAGGCTTAAGAGTGCTATTGTTTCTTACAACCTTTTATTCATAATAACATTTCATTTTCCCATGTAATTTTTACTAAAAATGTGGTTATCAAAGAATTACTAAGAGACTGCTGAAATAAGTAGAGTAGGTGCATTTTGGAGGTACAGACAAATTAGTTTCAGTTTAAGTCTGTACATTTTGTGATCATTCAACAGTGGTTTCCCATCATTTGTGATGGGCTTTTGTAACTGAAAATATTTTGAGTTACGTAAGATTTTGTGGATTTCTGGCTTAAAATACAAGTTATGATTGGTTTGAAAGTTCAAGGTCTTTGTGTGTAAAACTAAAGACAAGATTAAGTAGATACAATAGGTAATCTGTGCTGAAACTAAATTAAGTAAATAATATTGTTATTACTCTAAAAATATAATACAATTTTACTTACTTGTTCATATAGGTAATCTGTGCTGAAACTAAATTAACTAAATAATATTGTTATTACTCTAAAAATATAATACAATTTTACTTACTTGTTCATATAGGTAATCTGTGCTGCAACTAAATTAAGTAAATAATATTGTTATTACTCTAAAAATATAATACAATTTTACTTGTTCATATAGGTAATCTGTGCTGAAACTAAATTAAGTAAATAATATTGTTATTACTCTAAAAATATAATACAATTTTACTTACTTGTTCATATAGGTAATCTGTGCTGAAACTAAATTAAGTAAATAATATTGTTATTACTCTAAAAATATAATACAATTTTACTTGTTCATATAGGTAATCTGTGCTGAAACTAAATTAAGTAAATAATATTGTTATTACTCTAAAAAATATAATACAATTTTACTTACTTGTTCATATAGGTAATCTGTGCTGCAACTAAATTAAGTAAATAATATTGTTATTACTCTAAAAATATAATACAATTTTACTTGTTCATATAGGTAATCTGTGCTGAAACTAAATTAAGTAAATAATATTGTTATTACTCTAAAAATATAATACAATTTTACTTACTTGTTCATATAGGTAATCTGTGCTGAACTAAATTAAGTAAATAATATTGTTATTACTCTAAAAAATATAATACAATTTTACTTACTTGTTCATATAGGTAATCTGTGCTGAAACTAAATTAAGTAAATAATATTGTTATTACTCTAAAAATATAATACAATTTTACTTACTTGTTCATATAGGTAATCTGTGCTGAAACTAAATTAAGTAAATAATATTGTTATTACTCTAAAAATATAATACAATTTTACTTACTTGTTCATATAGGTAATCTGTGCTGAACTAAATTAAGTAAATATTGTTATTACTCTAAAAAATATAATACAATTTTACTTACTTGTTCATATAGGTAATCTGTGCTGAAACTAAATTAACTAAATAATATTGTTATTACTCTAAAAAATATAATACAATTTTACTTACTTGTTCATATAGGTAATCTGTGCTGAAACTAAATTAAGTAAATAATATTGTTATTACTCTAAAAATATAATACAATTTTACTTGTTCATATAGGTAATCTGTGCTGAACTAAATTAAGTAAATAATATTGTTATTACTCTAAAAATATAATACAATTTTACTTACTTGTTCATATAGGTAATCTGTGCTGAACTAAATTAAGTAAATAATATTGTTATTACCTAAAAAATATAATACAATTTTACTTACTTGTTCATATAGGTAATCTGTGCTGAAACTAAATTAAATAAATAATATTGTTATTACTCTAAAAAATATAATACAATTTTACTTACTTGTTCATATAGGTAATCTGTGCTGAAACTAAATTAAGTAAATAATATTGTTATTACTCTAAAAATATAATACAATTTTACTTACTTGTTCATATAGGTAATCTGTGCTGAAACTAAATTAAGTAAATAATATTGTTATTACTCTAAAAATATAATACAATTTTACTTACTTGTTCATATAGGTAATCTGTGCTGAAACTAAATTAACTAAATAATATTGTTATTACTCTAAAAATATAATACAATTTTACTTACTTGTTCATATAGGTAATCTGTGCTGAAACTAAATTAAGTAAATAATATTGTTATTACTCTAAAAATATAATACAATTTTACTTACTTGTTCATATAGGTAATCTGTGCTGCAACTAAATTAAGTAAATAATATTGTTATTACTCTAAAAATATAATACAATTTTACTTACTTGTTCATATAGGTAATCTGTGCTGCAACTAAATTAAGTAAATAATATTGTTATTACTCTAAAAATATAATACAATTTTACTTACTTGTTCATATAGGTAATCTGTGCTGAAACTAAATTAAGTAAATAATATTGTTATTACTCTAAAAATATAATACAATTTTACTTACTTGTTCATATAGGTAATCTGGGCTGAAACTAAATTAAGTAAATAATATTGTTATTACTCTAAAAATATAATACAATTTTACTTGTTCATATAGGTAATCTGTGCTGAAACTAAATTAAGTAAATAATATTGTTATTACTCTAAAAATATAATACAATTTTACTTACTTGTTCATATAGGTAATCTGTGCTGAAACTAAATTAAGTAAATAATATTGTTATTACTCTAAAAATATAATACAATTTTACTTACTTGTTCATATAGGTAATCTGTGCTGAAACTAAATTAAGTAAATAATATTGTTATTACTCTAAAAATATAATACAATTTTACTTACTTGATCTAGTTCATACTATAGCAGTCGTCATGTATGAAAACTGGTGGTGTAAATAGCCGATACAACACTGTTGTATTCCATTCAGCTTGGTAATCCTCGATATTGGGTGAAAGATGGGGCAAATGTAGTATGATTGACATATTATATTCTTCTTGACTTTTACTTGTGCATTTTCATTATTTTACACTTGTTGTGTATATAACAAAAAAATTTTGGGATTGGCTTTACAATGGAAGTGTTTAAACAAGACTGATTTTCCGATACTGAGTATGTGATAGAACTGTGTAGTCAGTTAACATGTAAGTAACACATCTGATACTGAATGTGATAGAACTGTGTGGTCAGTTGACATGTACGTAACACATCTGATACTGAATGTGTGACTGAATTGTGTAGTCATTTAATGTCTTTGTATGTAGAGTCATGAAAAGTTTAAATTACAAATGGTCCTAATTTTTAACTGTAATAATAAACTGGACTTGTGATTCCTTCATAACTGGCTTGGACATTTTATTTACTGTATAGTTTTTCTTTAAACTTCTTTCAAGATGCAGCATCCACCCACCCATTTATATAAAGATTGTATTACATTCAGATATTTGTTTTATTGGATGAAGATTACTGTATCACAGTTGAATATCTTTTATAAGAGGAAGATTCTTTTAAAAAGAAACATTAGAGCTGTGTAAGTTTAAATGAAATTTTTTAATGTCAAAATGTTGGAAGGTTTTAAACATTAAGTCTTGTAGATGAGAAAACAGCATCCATTATTTAAGTGTCTGGTATTTTCATATGATTGAAAGTTAGAGAAATTATAATTTCATTATCCCCAGGCATTGAAGAAAGAAGAAAAACAGCAGAGAGAAGCTAAAAAGTTGCTTTCAATGGATGAACGGGACCGGCCTTACAACAGTATGTATAATGTCAAAGCTGTAACAGAAGAGGAAATGGAAGCTTACTTCATGAAAAGACTCCCACCAGAAGACCCCATGGCTGCATTCCTTGGAAACTAGCAAGCAGCTTGCTAAACCTGTTGTTAAGACAGTTTCTAAAGTGTTTAATATTTTAAAAGAACAGGTAATTAGTCTGAGAATAGTCGTGATAATTAACCATCCTCAGGTCCATAAATGAAGGAAATTTGATGATCTCTTCTAGCATTGGAACAATGGATTTTGTTTTAACAAGTTCAGCTCAGTGTTTGCTTTTAGAGATGGAAACAAGCTTCAAATTATTTTTTTGTATGAGGATGAACATTGGGATACAACATCTGATAAAATAATGATTTTCCTGTAACCTTCTCTAAGTGCTATTTCAGCCTTAATGGATCGACATGCAATTTGAAATAAATTTTAAAAAATGCTTGTTTAATGGTCTACAGAGATGAGCCAATAAATTCACTACATGATTGATGCAAGAAGTACAAAGGTAAAGATATAAAATATGATTGAGTGAGGTTTACTGCTGTATAGTTTATTTTATTTGATGATTGATTCATTATCCACGACCTTATTAGACAAGCAGGAATAGTACATTGTTTTACTACAGGTGTAATTCAACTACACCTCCAGTACCAAGTTAAATAAGGTTCTACATTTACTCCATAAAAGGATGATTGAATGTTTAACATTCATACCATGATGTTGTGTGTCTCAATACATGTACAGTAAAAGAAAATTAGAATTGGCAAAGGTTAGAGATAGTAACAATAAACAAACATGAGATGTTTAAATATGGAAGTATGTAAACATTTACTTCTAACTAGACTTATGATGGATATATGTTTGGGTTAGTTTAAACTGTATATAGTACAGAACCTAATGTTTGTTTTTAAATACACATTAAATGATTTAATACTGACTTACTGTTCCTCCTCTTATTGAAAAACTGTGTTGTAATAAAAACAATTTTGAAAGCTTGTCTGAATGAAAATGTTTGTTTGAGACATTAGAATATGCAGCTGTTTAAACCACTAATATATAATAAATATTTAACTTTAATTATATACAATTTTGATTGTTAGAAAGAACAAGTTTTGAATGTAAATGATATCTTAAATTGTAACTCTTTTTCATTTGATCAATTTCTGATGAAGTTGTGCTGTGTTAAAAACCAACGCGACTAAGTCACTGTTCATGGTTCCATAAACTATTGGGTTGAGGAATAATTCGTGAGCGTTTTTTCAAGTTAAAAAAATATATTCATAAATGAAACGCTTTCGCAAAATATTTCATGTCACTTGGTAGACAATTTTTTGCTCTAATAGATGGTGTGTTTGATTTTCATATGTCTTTAATTTTTGCTTTCATTTTCAGGTCATTAAATGGAATGTCAAGTGGACAAAATCGAGCATTTTTGACACCATCTGCTTTTTGCATTTAATTTCTTGCAATTTTGTTTAAAACAATGCATACTATATACCTAGGTATTACATGAAATAAAGTATCATAATAAATGTTTTGGGTGTAATGTGTTCATGCATTGAAGTATTGTATAGTCTTGCATGTAATTCTTGAATGAAA
The DNA here is from genome assembly GCF_004210375.1 of Tachypleus tridentatus. Lineage (NCBI taxonomy): Eukaryota > Metazoa > Arthropoda > Merostomata > Xiphosura > Limulidae > Tachypleus > Tachypleus tridentatus. Next base: position 153,712,712 of record NC_134832.1, on the reverse strand, counting down.
TTATTTAAAAATGCTCACGAATTATTCCTCAACCTAATATATATTCCACAAAGAATAGATAAAAATCAGATTTGATCAAACATTTATACCATTATCTAATACACAAATTTAACCAGTACCCCAGAAACTGATATAAATGTCATAGATACCATGTACTTGCATAATTGTTGCACTTGTTCAAACAAGGAAAGTAATGTTTGGAGTGGTCCCCCTTAACTTATGGTGTATTTTATATGACTACATTGGTAAAACTGGTTCTCATTACAAAGATTGAATCTTAGTTTCTGGTGAGTAAATAGTATCATGTTCCTGCCCAATTATATTACAGCAATTTTGTGTTGCTTGTTTTTTAATCTTTGGTGTTGTCTGTTGTATAGATTTAAGCAACATCTTGAACAGTTGATAAATGGAATCAAGATCAAACAAGATAACTGTGATTGTTCTGAGCTTCTTAAAGTAAAAAAGTATTGTTTAAATAACAATAAGGCTACTTGACCAAGTAACATTCCCCAAAGCGTTTTAAGAGAGATTAAAGATTGGATTTGCAAGCCAATTACTACTATTTTTTGTTAGCCCTTGAATAGTTGACAGGTACAAGAGGATAGGAGGTTAGCTAATGTAATTCCTCTTTTTAAGAGAGGTGATAAAAATTGTTCCAGTAATTTTAACATATGTCATGCATCAGTTGGGATAAAGGTTTGGAAAGTCTGTTAACATATATTTTGCAAGGTCATTTGACAAAATTTAAAATTTTACTGGACAGTCAGCATGGTTTTACTAAGGGAAAATCTTGCCTTACAAATCTTTTGTTATTCTTTGAAAGGTTACTGCTTACACAGATTTGGATAAGAGGATATCTGTGGTGCATCTGGATTTTGAGAAAGCATTTGACAAAGTATCACATACAAGGCTTGTAAAACAATTCTTTATAAGTGTGGAGGATAAGTTAACAAATTGGATAGAAGTGTTGCTAGATGGAAGAAAGCAGCAAGTTTTAATAAATAAAATCCATTCAAACTGGTTTAATGTTACAAGTAGTCTACCTCAGAGCTAAGTCTTAGGACCTTTGCTATTTTTGATTTACATCAGTGATATATGTGAAGGAATGGTCAATAAATTACTTAAATTTTCTGATGACATTAAGGTTTTGAAGTTGAAAAGGATGCTGCTGATTTACAAAAGAATTTAGATCAACTATTGAGCTGGGTAAATAAACGACAAATGAGTTTTAATTATAATAAATGCAAGGTAATGCATGTGGGTCGTCATAATTTGAATAGAATAACCTTTATTGTCATGGAAGAAAATGACCTAGGCAAAATGGTTAATCAGTCTTTTAAGCCATTTCAAGCAGTGTGTTGTTGATAGCAGTTGGGCAAATAGGATTTCAGGTTCTGTGTACTGACATATTTAATATAAGTCTAAAGATGTTATAATTTCGTTGTATAGATCACTTTTTAGACCACTGTGTTCAGTCTTGTGTTCCTTACCTTAGGAAAGATCAAATAGTTGGAAATGGTTCAGAGGACAAGGGTTACTTAAGTCCCTTTAATGTGAGGTACCATTTAAGTGTTTATAAATGTTTAACAATGTTAATGTTGAAGCATCAATATTTTTTGTACTTAACAGTAAGAACAGTTGGACTAGGGTACAAATATAAATTTTGGGAGAGTAACAGTCATCTCCAGCTTAGACTGTTTTGTTTTTCTAACAGGGTGATTGGTATTTTGAATTTGATGCCTTCAGACCTTGCAGAGGTAGAACATTTATATTAGTTTAAAAAACAACTTGATAAACATATGAATGACAGGAGCTGGCTTTAAGTTTTTGTTTTTCTTTAAAGTTAATTCAACTTGGAGTATGAAATAGCCGATCAATAGGTCACACATAGTTCTACAATTGTATGTTGTAGTTTACATACAATTCTATATATGTATTTGATAAGGCAGGATGAATTTAAACTTACTGTTGTAAAGCAAACTGCCAGTTACAGTAAACAAAGTTGCTTTGTCACATAATACAATGTGAATGGTGATAAATATACATATAAAATAACTTAAACATTATTAATTGTTAAATGTAAACTTCAATATCATTCCTAGACAGTTTGTAAACACCATTATTATAAAATATAATCTTTACCACTTCTGTGTCTTTACACATCTCACTTTTCTATACCATGACAGTCATTATACTTGTGATATGGCCACTTTCTAATAATTATATATACAGGGAACAAATACAGTACAAAACTCACTTCAGAGAAAAGGTTTAAGGACATGTTTACCAGCATTCAAGATAAATCTCCAACTTGAATAAATTGTTTGGACCATTTATTATGCAAAATTCAACTTATGGCTATAAGTTACATATATTATTTTATTAAAAACTAGAATACATGGTGTACAATTTTATAAACTGGTTGTCATATTTCACTAATTAAGTACAAAATGACCAAAACTGTTATCTGTAAAATACATTTCAATTCAAAGCCTATACTATTACAGAGCTCCATACACTTGCTACTACACTACACAATCTCTTAACATTCGTTAACTGCTTCCATAGCAAGTAAAACATAAAAGATAGTTTTGTTATCTTCATGTCTAGGAAGCTCATTACTGTACTTATAAAAGGAGTTGTTATTTGGTTTTGGACTAATAGTATCCATAATATTTGTTCATTTTTCAATGCCAGTTGTTTGTTCCTGGGATTATTTAATATATATTAGTTACTCAGTGTCTATTTGTCAGTAATGCCTGTGACTATCTTTTACTCTCTTGTTTCTTGTTTGTTTAGTTGCTGTTTTCACTCTGATATTCTTAAACCTCTATAGCTTTGATATCATCGGTGTACATGTTTGATAGCCTCAACATAAATAAATTACAAACTGAAAATAAATCAATGGTACTACAGTATTTTATATCAGACATAAGCCCCTCTTTCAGAGAAATATTTACAATGTTTTATTAAACTATATACAAAAACTGTTTTCAGCTCATACACTGAATCTTCTCATATAGTTCACACCAACATCTACAATTCATTTGACCTTGCATAGGGTTTCTAGGAGACTGCTAGGTTCCCTCATTTTCATCTTGACCTTCTGTAGCTTGAGGTCAGCATCTCCTAATTTATCTGTATACTAGCACAGTATCTTATTCTTTTTTTTATTCTTGCCCATCAGTTTTTCACTGATGTTGATATCTTTGTATGTTTCATCTTCACTTGGTACTCTTAGGCTTAGTAGGTACTTACCTTCAACAACAAATTCATTGTCTTCAAATTCTATAACATCCCCACATGCAATGTCCATCTGTACATCAAAAGCTGCATATGCAAGGTCTTCCCCTCTCCCAAAGTACTTCTTCAATAAGTTGGTATGGTAGACCATGGTTGTTCCATCAACTTTCACTTTAAGCGTTTTCTATTGACCACTTCAGTGACTGTGAAAAGTACTTTTCTGGCTACCCAAAAGTAAAACCTTCTGTCCAACCTTAAAATATTGACTCTTGGCCTTCTTACTAAAGAAGGGCTTCTGACTGTATTTGGGTGTGACTTCCCTGCTAAAACTGTTTTGATAGGTCCAGTTGAATACTTCTTTTCAGTCCTTTGTTTTGTCAGCCTCTTTCCTCTTTTTATTGTTCTCAAACTTCTGCAGCCCAAAGTTTCTATGGTGAAGGGTCTTCTGTACTTCCTTCCAATATCTACTACCTGGTATGTTTCATATCACAAAATTATGTATTGGTGACTTGATATACATGGCCTAAAGGTCTCCTACATAAGGAGTATCCACCTTTATTTTTTGCTATGGTAGACTTTCTCACTGTCTCATCAGTAAGCACACATAGGTGTACTTTGCCTGCCATTTCTGCTCTATTGCAGGCAGTGTCTTGCAGCACCTTCACTTTCTTGTACCAAACATATCCTTCCCTTACTGGTACACTAATTTGGTATAACCTCCCAATGTTTGTCACGTGTTCCAAGTACTTCTGGTACTGTTGATCCATTTGCTAACTTGAGCGGACTGTTAGTCATGAACTGATAAACCATGGAATTAAAAACTTTCTTTTGTGTCAGAAACCTGAATTTCTCAAAATGTAAGTTAGCATCTGTAATACCATTCACAATTTAAATTACAAAGTGTATCCAAGTTAGTGCCACCTGTAGCAACTTTTAGATTCTAGTCACCTCTTTTGTTTAAGTCTCCTTCTGAAAAAGCAAAACTCTGAAAGATGTTCTTATTCACACAAAAGTGAATTACAATCTGTCCAAGGATGGTCATTATCCATGTAATAATAGTCAATGTCAAACCAGCAAGTTCACGAAAACTACAGACTCATTTTCTGACGAGCATAATCAAAAATAAACTTGAAATATTCAAAGAAATCACTTATGTAACACAAAACACCATTTACCTTATGCAGGGTAAAAAATGCAATCACTAATATATAACATACACAACTCTTGTACAATGTTTCAAAAACTGCAAGTCTTAGCACTAGAAACATTTCTGTTGCTCAATACTTCAACGACTCTGGTCATTCTGTTAATGATGTTATTGTAATCTGAACCAAAACAGACTTCAAAAATTAAGCTGATAGCAATCTAATAAAAAACTTTTTATCTCTCTAACCTAAATACTATTCAACTTAGTGGAATACTTGTACATTCTAGAATCAGTGATCATTGGTTTGTTTGCCATCATAGAAGTAATTTTTATTGTCTCGTGCTGTGTTAACTCTCAATGTTAACACCTAATCTATCCGATTCTTACTATTTATGATAATATTCCATGTAATGTTAACTCCAAAAACTCATCTCCTTAACATTTCTTTTTCAGTCAGTCCCCATGTGTCACACTTAGTTTACTTTAACAATGAGTCTCCATGATTACCATTAGTTTACTTTAACATTAGCAGTTGTGTTGCACCAATAATGAGATCTTTAAAAAACAGTACATTAAAGAGTACAAAAGCACTTCCTGGAAGCCCAGTTGACTTGCATGACATCACTCAACTCCCTTTATTTCACATTTGTTCAGTTACACTACCATTCAAAGTTTACCATGGAAGAAGAAAGGTCCATCTTTCAAATTCACTTGTATAAGATTTTTCTAATCAATTATACATCTGATGTTTTCCTATACCATGATAAGAAAATAGTTTAAGTTGTGAATGTAACTCACACCTTGCAACATACTCAGGAAAGAATACCCAGACAAGAGGGAAACTTTGGCCCACCCTGTATTATCATACACTCTTACAAATAAAGTCAAGCTTGAGTTATAAAACACCTATTGTATTCTGAAGCTTACATCCACTTAACAGCAAAACAAACCTACTTTATAAACTAAAAAACTTTCAAAAGTTTATATCTAGATAGCAACTGGTTCAGATCTCAGCATAAATAACATGTTAAGAAAACATGATCATGTAAAATTGAAAGGAAAATGTATCTGAGAACATGTAAGTTTAGAACCACCTGGATCGTGCAGTAAATTTATAGAAAGATGTGATTTTTCTAACCCAATGCTGCTACAGGAAGTCACTGTATAGTTCTCTACTCAAAACACTGGAGAAACTTATTTTCACTTTTTCTTGTTAAGCCACTAGAAAACCTTATTCAAAAGGTAATGCTAACAGACTGCATCTTTCCATGAAGTTAAACATCTTCAGTTCTTAATACAAATCCTCATCAGACTAGCAGCTCAAAACATCATCCATTAATAACACCTTTCTTACATAGTCTTCTCTCAAGTATCAAACACATTCATCCAAGTAGTTATGACTATTTCAAACAATGAGGTCTAACTGTTTTACAATTAAGCCATAGCATGTAGCAGTTCTTGTTCTATTGTCTTGCTTTAGGACCGTTTACCCTTTTCACTCTCTTCAATGACATAGTTTAAAAGTTCACGAAGGTTTTCAAACTCTGTCCTCCCTTGAGGTTCTTTCTTCGGGGGATTTGAGGAAGCATTTCTCCCATCTTCTGACGAAACTCTTTCAACTAATATTAAAAACAAATTATTAATAGTAGTTAAACAGATCCATTAGGTTTCATGAGGAGGAACTGCTTTTAGCAACAAACTTTTTTATTTAATGCAAAATTACAAGAGATAAAATTTCAAATTATAGAAAAAAATATGACATCCATGGAATAACAGGCAGGTATGTTTGGCATTAAGTTAAAATTATAAGCTATTAATTAGAACTCTGTGCATATTTGTAAATCACAACCATTCTCTGATGGCGACTAGAAGCATGACAACCCTGATTTAAGCACAACAGACTTTTCACTATGCACAAGTTTTTATAATTACCAACGTAGCCTTCTACCATTGATGCTGTGGTCACTTGAATCATTTTAAGATATTAGAAAAGAAATTAGACTAACTTGTTTGTTTGCCAGTTCTTCTGAATGATGGGTAAAGTAAAAAATTATATAAAACAATCAATTTTTTGTTTAAAATAAAAGTAATTTGATGTTGATAAAATCACAATGCTCATTCCAATATACAAGGCTTAAATATAACGGAGAATAATGATAGCAAGCCAACTTAAGGTAATTCACACTGAAACACGGTGTTCAAATAAAAGATGACATGACATCTTGATCACTGTGCTGCATTTAAGCTGACCTGATAGGCACCAGCAGTGTGGGGGTCATCATATTAATTATATTCACTTAAGTTCTTAGAATTATTACTCCAAACAACATTACAGTTTTTACAAGGTTCCATGGCATACTATTTGTTAATAGCGAATTATACATATATATTTATTTTAATGACCAACTGTTTCAATTTCCAAGAACAGAAATGTTGCATACTGGGCCACATTCTAATAATATGGTTGTCAGTGCACATTTAATGATTTACAAGCTGGTGGTTGTTTTTGTTAAACATTAATATTAAATAAAGATCACATCTATATTCACATTCAGCTTACATTCTGTACACCTAAAGACTTCCATACACCAAAACAGAAAAGTCCAAAGCCACATACAGCATACAAGGTACCCCAGCCTAAAGCACGAACAGCCAAGCTTCCTCCACTCTCTGGCACTTCCTTGCTTCCAACAAGGCCCTAAAAATAAGAATAAACTGCAGAGTTAAGAATACAACCTTGTCAATAATATTCATAAGACTCAAAAGGTAAAAAAATAAAAACAAATTGATAATACAAAAAAAAAAGTTCTTATACTTCTGGCAGTTTTACACAGAACAAAATTTTGAAATATCTACAATCACGCAGATTTTGTTACAGAATATGAGATCATAAACAGTTGGGCTTAAATTCCAATAAGCAAAACCCTAAATGAATAATCATATAATTACATACAAGTATCAAAATCAAGTGATTTCTTTAGGACCTTTTTAAGGTGTAACAAGTAATCAAGCACATTTTAAAAGTAATTTTACAAATCTGAAACTTGCATATAACAAATGTATTGGTTGGCATAATAAATACACGGAAAATGTTAAAACTAAGATCAAACAAGAATTACATGTAATATTCAGCCAAGCAGCTAGCATCTAATGTATATACATGTTGAGGTACACTCATTGCCAAAATTATGCCAGCAGAAAAAAAGTAAAAAAAAAAAAAAGCACTTTACTGTAAATCATGTTAAAACACACTTCAAGGACCTTTAATAATTGTTTTACCAAAACAAGGGAAATTCTAAAAGACTCGTTTTACTAACGCTAACAACATAACGATAACTTGTAAAAAGATATCTACAGCAGCCATCGGTTGTTAATACAACATACATGTATATTGTGCGGTAAAATGAAATTTTACTAGCCAAATTAATTAATCAAGCCACTACAACAAGTCCCATTAATTAATAAAATCATTAGTCAGCTACTCAACTGGCTGTTGTAATTAAATTTTGTATTTGGAAAGTCAGGCATACCATTAGACTAAGAATTTATGTTCAAATGTTTGTGAACTTAGGTATACAATTAGTGAATATAGCTTTCAGCAAACACTATGGAAAAAATAATTTATCATGAAATGAACAGTTTGGGAAATTATTCAAAAGACTCTGCTCAACGATATCACACATTACAACAATATCAAAAAGGTTTGTATAAATTGTATAAAAATTTACTTTTGTGAAAAATGTTGGATCTTTTCTTTTAGCCATGGCCAAAGTCATTCCAAACCCAAACACTAAGGAGGCACCTGCCACGCCTGCCAAAAAAGCTCCACCTAAAATTATTTGAGGATAAGAAATGTAAAATTCAAATAATAAAAAATTAACATTTTTCATAAAGTTTTTCAAGGATACCTGTGGAAAATTAGCAGTTTTCACAAGACTAAAATTTCAGTCCAAAATTAACAATGTTTACCATTTACGAGAGCAAATTGTGCAGCTATTATGTCCAACTGTCCTGTGACAAAAAGAAGTACATTTCAAAAACAAAATTACATTTGTTTCTTGTAATTATGCATGCACTTTAGTTTAGCTGCAAGTTCAGGAAATATATTTTGTACCACTTATTTACAATAAGAATTATTATAAAATGAGATATTTCACATTAGATACATAAATTTCAAAATGATATTTAAACAATACATGAAGTGCAAGACTTTGCACATTTAATGTTGGTTTGCTCATTCTGGTTGGTTGGTTGGTTGGTTAGTTGATTTAGTGTTTTATAGCATAAAACAGCTAGGCTATCTGTGCCCAATGTCGTGTAAAAAGTTAAAAGTAAATTTAGTAAAATTCATAAAAGTAAATTAAGGTAAAACAAAACAAAGTTTAAAAAAACATAGATAGCATAAAACCAATGTTTACATCTAGTCTACAACGTTAAGAGAAAAACTACAGTAAATTCAAGTTGTAAAGGTCTTTCTGTAGCATGACAGTAATAATCATAACTCGCCAGGAAGACTAACAGGTAGGGACAAGAACCACCATCAGTCACCTGAAGTTGGCCTTTCCAGTCCTGGTTTCAAAGTTACTTAATGTTACAGTCAGTTTATAATTTCAAATTGAACTAGATGAACTGTGACCTAAAAGGGAGCCACATATACAAGTTGTAATATAGGACCATTGTCCATGTATGGGACAGGCACAGCAGTGATAATGCCAGAGCAGATAGATTTAGCTGCAGTTTTGGTGAGCTTGTTCCCACCTAATACCAAAGTGGCCTGGTATCCAGAAAATCTGGATAGAAGCAGATGTTAAAGAGAAATGAGCCAGATGGTTTTGAATATTGGCAAGAACAGGGTGTGAAACAATGTGAAGTGATTCCAGGGTCAGTAGAGAACTAAGCAAATCAGTATAAATAGTGCAGTTTGAGTGCTGCTTAGCTTCTATGTAATTCAGAGCATGAGAAGTGGTGTACAGTTCAGCAGTGAACACAACCTGTAAAGAGAATTCTGAGTGCAACCAACAAAACACAACAAACCATGGCAGAGCCCACACAGTCACCCAATTTCAAACCATCTGTATAAATAAAAATGGAAGGATGGTTCTAAAGATGTTCAGCAAATAGCATACAGTATTTCCAATCAGGAGTGTCTACTTTTCTCAGATGACTTAAAGATAGGTCACAATTGAGGACTGTAAGAAGCCATGGTGAGATGGGCTGACCAGTGGATACAGCAATGTTATCCAAGGACAGACCCAATTCATCTAACTGCACCTGGTTACGAAGGCCAAAAGGAGCAATGGCAGACCATCTGGTCTGAAAAAGCATAGCCCATCGAGGAAGGAAAACACAACCCCAGGTGGGATGCTTTGGTAAGGAACGAAGTTTTGAAGCATATAGTAAAGGCAGTTGCAAATGGCAGAGGTGCAAAAAAGGTTCATGAGACTATGTATAATCTCTGAACTGAGGAAGTCCAGAAAGCCCCAGTGGAGAACCAAAGTCCTTGATGATGAACAGGGTCTAGAATCTTTAAGGCCAATAGATTGGCAGAGCCATAGACCAGTGATCCATAGTACAGTTTCAATCGAATAAGAGCATGTCATATCTTTAGCATAAAACGTTAATCTACTCCCCACGTGGTGGAAGAGAGGACACAGAAAATGTTCAGTGCTCTTGTACATTTGACCCGTAGCTGCTTGATGTGTAGTATAAAGGTTAGCTTACGGTCAAAGATAAGCCCAAAGAACTTTGTCTCAGAGTTCACAGGCAGTGCAACTTCACCAATATGGAGTTCAGGATCAGGGTGAATACCCCATTGGCAGCAAAAGTGCATGCAAACGGTTTTAGAGAAAGAGAAAGTAAAGCTGTTTCTGTGGTCCCTGTCGGTAAGCAATTGAGGGCACTCTGTAGCTGCCACTCAATGTACCCATCGTTTGACAACTGACACGAGATGTGAAAGTCGTCGACATAGAGCCTGTTTGCAACAGTGAGAGGGAGTTGTTCAGTGATGTTATTAATTTTTGTACTGAAAAGTGCAACACTCAAAACACAGCACTAAGAGACTCCAAGTTCCTGTAGGAAAGAATGAGAAAGTGTCAAACCCACACAAACTCGGAATCTCCTGTCCATTAAAAATTTTAATAAACATGTGCAAATGGCTATGTAACCCATATATATGAAGGTCTCACAAAATGCCATACCTCCATGTTGTATCATAAGCCTTCTCAATGTCAAAGAATACTGATACAAGATGTTGTCGTTTGAAAAAAACTTCTCTGATTGACATTTTAAGTGAATCAGGTGGTCCATGGTAGAGCAATGTCATCGGAACCCACACTGGATGGACAAGAAGAGGTTGTTTGATTTGACGAACCAAACAAGACAAGCATTAACCATCCTCTCTAAGGTCTTAGAGAACTCAAAGCAATTGGATGGTAGTTTGAAAGAATCTTGGGATCCTTCCCAGGCTTGGAGAAAGGCAGGACAATAGCCTGGCATCAGGAAAAACATTCTTCTGCCAGATTAGGGTGAAAACAATCAGAAGAATAGCAAGAGAAGCAGGAGATAGATGGTGCAGCATGTCATAGTGTACATCATCAGGTCCAACTGATGTACTGCCAGACCGGTGAAGGGCCAGTTTGAGTTCCACCAGTGTATACTCATTCTGTTTCAGAAGTTTGTGCAAAGCTATCCAAAGCCATTGCTAAATTTACGGTTGCACGTAAGAAGGAAGGCAGCTAGTAAACAGAACCAACTATCAATTCTTGTGCTATTCTTGTCTGATCAAATTGTGGAGTGTATGTTTGTAGCTATGGGTGGTAAGTGATAAATACTTATATTCACAGTATAAATAATGTTAACCATTTATCAAGACCAGCAGCAAAACTAAAATTATACTTGTAAAAATACAAATATTAACAAAGAAAATGGTGTGTTTTTTTGTGTTTTTTTTTAATATTCCTGGTGGAAAATCTTTATAGTCAAAGTGGAGAGAAGTGAATGAATTGGAAGTGTACAATTCAAAAGGATATTTCACTGACATTTATAGTAGATCTAAACTTAACAGATGCTATCAGTTACAGCTTCAACTGTTTAAAATTCCTCTCCATTATGGATCAACTGACAAAATTAAAATTTCTAAGAAACTTATCAAGAATAGAATAACAAAATTTAGATGAGTTTTTTAAAAGTTCAATTCACCATGTTTAATGTCATCACTTATCTCCCCTTTGTGTACTCCATACACACATTTCTGAAATTCCAACACAGTTTTGATTTAAAAAATACATTTATTACCAATCTGTGGAAGACTGAAATGTTATCAGATTTGATGTTGTACAGCACGATTTTATGAATATATTCAGATAGGGTTTATGTCAGAATTTACAATAGTATTACAGGAACGTGCATTTTCTTTTGTTTTTTAATATTAAAAACAAAATTACTGTACTGAAATATAGTGAGCGAGAAATATTTTGTTAAAAGTATAGACTTGACGAACTTGAGGTTTATTAGTCAATTTCACATGCATTTTCAAAGCTTTGATTATTAGCATGGTCACAACTTAACTATGTTTATTGTGTTAATTGTATTGTTAAGCAGTTTTTTAAATGTCTAAATTATAATTTAGTAGTACTATTACTGCTCCTTATGGAATTTGCCTGTTAATAATAAGATAAACATTTAACTACCTTTTGTGTGACAGTTCTGAAGTTGAACCTTGTACTAACATAATTTTACAACAGTATTAATTGTGACAGCTTTTATATTTAACTTTATTACCACATTTACAATTTAATGGTATGTTTATCCCACCTATTTTCATGACTTTTTTGTCACTAATAAATCTTCTCGACAAGAACTTGCAGAAATGTAAGTCTAGTAAATTAGAAAGATAGTGCTAATATTATACAAAACCACAAATTTGTAACAACTAACAGAATAACTTCAAAAGATGGTGAAGAAATAACATGAAGTCAAACACTTTAAATCATTCTTTGTTCTAACAATAAATTTTCAGAGGAAATGCTCTGGATAACCAAGATTACCATGTTATCAAAATATCTTTAATAGGCTCAGTAACTCTTAAATCGTGTCTCAGTCCCAACAGTCTAAATTGATAACTAGCTTCACACATAACTGCACATGTAAGTGTGAAATTTAGGATAAATATTAAATAAAAGTCCTAATTTTAACTGTCAGTTTTATAACTATATTATATGGTGAATATGGCTATGTTCTTGATATGTCATGCTTATCAGATAGAATATTAATATGAGAAGTATTACATGAAAAGTATGAATATACATGGTAAAATCATGCGAATTAATAACAGAAGTTAGTATGATCAATATATTTCACTACTGACACAATAAAAGTTACTATTAAAAAGTCATTAGTTTATTACATCATACACTTTTCACACTTGTTTATGATAAAACACTCAAAATAAGAATCAACTAAATAATAAATGTTATACATCGTGATTGTATGTAATCACGATGTTGAGTACACGGACCTTTACAAAACTCCATCATACAACACAATCACCAGTTAATCAAAAAATCATAACAGGATTTCAATAAATATCAGAAAAATTGTGATTTGTTAAATTATCATCAAATTTTAAAATTGTATTTTGTTTTCAATAGAATATCAGATAAAACAATCCTTCCATAATGATATAACCATTCTTCACTCTAATTTTTTAACATAAGTGTACTCAACCATGAAGCATACAAGTTACTTTAAATATGTTGAAATGTGAAAATAACTAAAGCTAATGGTGACTGTAACCTCCTAAAAAAACAAATGAGGCATATCATTAACTTGTATGCAAAGCAGATTTAGGCATCTCTGCTGTTCAATTGTTATTTAAGCTAAAATTTGATTCTACAAAAACTAAAGTACCCAACTTGAATTTATACCTAGTATCATGTTAATATTAGAAATCCAGACTTATCACTTCATCAGTTTAACAATCATAACCAGATTTTGTAGGGGAGAGCTCATGGATTAAAAGGCCCTCCAAATAACAACTGAATAATAAACGTTATCCAACAACCTGAATAAAATATTTAAAAAACATGTTTGCAACTTTCTCAGTGTGCCAACAATGGATTTATTCTATTCATATGTACTTATTTTATAATTTTCAGTTAACATTTTTTAACAACTCGTATTTCTGAAATTATTTACTCTACGATTTAACAAAAAATAAAAGTTTTCATTACTTTACAAGTAAACAACAGAATTAGTACTTTTGATTCTACCCATTGTTTGTGTATTGTTCAAACTATGATTAATAAATAGTATTGAATTGTATTGCATTTATTTATGACCCTATGATGGGTGCAGACAGCTAACCATGTTGTTCTTTAACAAGTATAACAACAACTAATTTGTGAAGTTGTTATCCATACTTCAAATACTTTATACAGCCATAACAGCAATCCCCTCACCAATAACAAAAATGAGAGAATTGTGTGCCTGCAAGTCTCTTAGTTTACCCCAATCTCCCACATTACTTCCAACATTAACTTATACCTGTACAAACAACTAATACTCAAGGCTTTTCATGCAAAAAAATTTTGTAACAAAGAAGAAAAAAAACACACAACAAAGAATCTTTTTTTTAGGACCTTAACTCTCAGTCAGACAAAAATTTCCACTTGAGAAAGTTTAACAACAAAAGGATTATACACATAATGAGCTCACTTTTGTTTTATCTCAATAGTAATTCTTCAATTTTCATAAGATAAAATACATGTAAAAATGTACATCCTAAGTTACTGTTATACAAACTGTATAAAATTAAGACCTGGTGACTTGAAACATACCTGCCGTAAAATGTCATTAACTTAGATAAGAGATTTTGAATACTATGTGTGACTTGACTAGTTTTTGCTCTATGAATACAAGTAGAAAACGGTTTCAGTTTATTTGTTATTAAGTTTACTCCCACATGATCATTATATTATGTACTTCATCCATATATCACATAAGGTACTTACCTAGAATTTTTTCTTTCTTCTTGTTACTCTCCATTTTACCTGTTAAAAAGTGACATTTATGCTTGAGCCTATCTTTTAGAAATTGATATAACCTAAATTAAATGGTCTACTGGTGCACATGAGATAGTGGTAGTACCACTATAACAACAGCAGGTTCTAAAAGTAATAATTCAGAAAACTTTACACTTTTGATTACAAATCGCAGTACAGCAATCATAAAATCATGTTTAATAAAAACTTTTATATATTTTTCAGTACTTATGCTCTTAGACTATTAAAATATAAGGAGAAACTAAACAAAGATAATTTTTGCAGTAGATACATCAATATTTTTATCTATGTCCTGGGCTTAGAGTAATGTAATCTAACCTACATTCATAACAACAAAAAACGTAACAAGTGACACTAATTCTTTGTAGCATAGCAAAAAAACCTTTTCCATAACAAAATATGCAACACTCCAATATTGTAGATGTATTCATTTTCTTACGTTTATACAAGAAGGTTAAAACTGATAAAATTTATTAAAAATGCAAGCGAATAACAAAATTTCATTTCTTTAAAGTGTTACACTTACTAAGTTACAAAATTAACCGAGACGAAGGATTTCATTCTTAACTCAAAAACCGATGAATCGTTATATTAACGTTGACGAAACCTGTTGCTAAAAATAACAGGTAACAAATAAATAAGCTTACTGTGACCAAGAAAGGAATGTCATACCTACTTATTAATATTAATACTATAACAGCATTAACAACATTATAATTTATATTATACTGTCAGGACTGGGACTAGAATGCTAAGTAAAATAAAATTAAATACATGTTGAGTTTTTCTACAAATTTCCCTTTTCCCACGTGCCCAAGGTCACTGTTTCACTTATAAATTAATATTAAACTTTTTCTTTTTTTTAAATCGTGATTTCTGGCAAAAAACTTACAATTTACTCTTATACATACATATCGACTACAGAATGAAAATGTGCGATTTGCCCTTTCATAATGCCAACCAATAATGTGTGAAACGAAATGATATTGTCGTTTTGACAAACTTATTAAAGTTGCAGGGTACTGTCTGGTGTAAAACTGCACAACTTGACAGTCGAATACTAAAAATGAATTTTTAAACAAATTAACGTTACTACTGAGCTCTTTCAGACAATAAAGATCAAGATAAACACGTTACAAGACCGTCAAATCGATATTTTGTAAAACCACGTTAAGAATTGCAAGACATGTTATGTTGTAGTCTTCCAGTCGGACAGAGGTAACTGTATATTCTTACGTAACTAATAGGCCCGGAATGGCCAGTGGGTTAGGGCATTCGACTAGTAATCTGAGGGTCACAGGTTCGAATCCCCGTCACACCAAACATGCTCGAACTTTCAGCCGTGGGAGCGTTATAATGTTATAGTCAATCCCACTATTCGTTGGTAAAAGAGTAGCCCAATAGTTGACGGTGGGTGGTGATGACTAGTTTCTTTCCCTCTGGTCTTACACTGCTAAATTAGATACGGCTAGCGCAGATAGCCCTCGAGTAGCTTTGCGCGAAATTAAAAAAAAATGAAATTATAAAATTAATAAAATAATATTGCATGTTTGTGATATTTATTCACGAAAATACTTCAAGCCATTGCATTATGGTATTCTTAAGTAGGCCGATAACCTTAGAAGTGAAAATAATAACTACATTAACAAGATGTTCGACACAAAATATTATGCTAAGTTGAAAACTAAGTTCGCTCTGGACAGGACAGAATGTAGATAGCCTACTGTATGACTTTGTGGTAAAACAAACAGAAACTGTATTTTGTAAATGAATTATTTGAAGGAAAAATACGAGTACTGGGTACAGTTTGACAAAAACAATTACCTATTGAAAGCAAAAAGACACAACACACAATTCGACTGGGTGGATAAAAAGAGCAAGAAACAGCGTTCATATTGAAAGTCTCTAAGCTTTCAAAGACATCTCCAAAGCTTTTACTTAAAAATTTGAAAATTTCTAACTTAATTTGTTAACTTGTCTTATTTGTAAATATTCTCTTGATTTATTCCAGGATAAGGCATTATATACAAGATTATATACTGCCATATATTTCAAAGTGTGCAGACATCACCCATGTAATTGTCAATCACCAAAAGGGGCGATTGTCCTTAAAACCAATACTTGATTGTTTAATAGCTATTCTGCAAATCAGAGAAACGTGTTTGGTACGTTGATTCCCAAACAAAACTGTTTAGTATTCTCTTTTTTTAATTTCGAATAGATATTTGAATTCCTTTTGGTATCTAGAATCTGAGCTGCCAAGTAGTGTGCCAGAATTTATTCTATTTTTCAAATTGTAAGGAAGTAAAACCTAAATGCTCGTCCAAAATGCGGTAGTAGGCATACATGTTGTAAGATAAAACTACTGTTTTTTCAGCTTCATAAAGTCATTTTATTTCTGAAGTTATCACTAGTTCTATCGACATAGATGGCCTAGAAAGAGTCAATGAAACTTAATTGTTGCTGTAGTTTGGCAAAGTGCAATAACTTTCTGAATACGAACACTTCCATTATCTTCTGCTGGAGGGTTGCCGACCCTTAAACTCTGAATATTTATAGTCAAACACTGTTTAAAGATGAGTTATTTTGGCAGTAGAGTGTGTTCTTTCTAGGTTAACAGATTGAGTCATTTATTGCAGTACATTTTTTTGGCTCTACCTTGAATACTATAAACCGTGACGCCTCTCTTTAGCTTACCTAATATCGTCTATCTAAATATGGTCTCATCGACTCATAAACTGAGTTATTACACAATATGCATAAAAAATATTTGTGAAAAATCTTGGGCGAGGTGAAAATGTTGACTCATATATACTAGAAAGTAAAATAAACACTGTTCTTGAATAATATATTTCTCTTTGCCTGCTTATTTTTATCTTCACTAACTTGACAGGCCCTTTAAAACTTTTTTGAAAGCTTATTTGTTTATTAACCGACGGTAAGTCTTTCTTACACATCACAACTCTGACTTTCTACAATAAGTAATCACATTGTTTCCCTGTTTTATATTTGTGATGACAATACTGTTAGTGCTAAATCACTGGCATCTATTCTAAAATGAATGAATATTCAAGAATTGAGTATACTAATACAGAAGTAGGAAGTAATTGATTCTTTATTCAATTTATTGATTGTTGCTTATTCACAGTCGTTAGCCCATCTAAACTTATTTGGCTTTTTGAGTAATTTTGTAGAGGATGTGTTATGTTAAAGAACGATCTTACCAAATCATGATAGTAAGAGCACAATCTAAGTATTTTGGTGTTGGCTAATTCAAAATAGTAAATTGTACCATGATATACAGATACTCCCTTTCTTCTGACTTTGTTTTCAATGAAACCAGTATGATGATAAAACAATTCACACTTTCCTGTACTCAGTTTAAGGTTTTCTTTCTTAAGCTGATCCAAACTTTCTTTAGACCATTATAAGCATTATCAAGAGTCCTCCCATGGATAGTAGTGTCACACAAGAAGATGTAAACGACGTTTCAGGGTAGTAGGACGACAGGACACTAAATATTTCAATGAAATATAGCAGGCGTATTATGTAGCCCAAATAACAACAGTTTGTCACATTCCATTCTCTTCAGTACCTCGCTGGTAGAGCAGTAAGTCTTAGGATTTACAATGCTAAAACCAGGGGCTCGATTTCCCCTCGATGGGCAGAGCAAGTAGCCCTATGTGGCTTTGCTATAAGAAAATTACACAAAATACATATTCTCTGCAGTAAAGACCATTTTTCTCTGCTGCTTCACCGACATTCTTTTGTTAATATACACTTTTCAGATCCATTGTTTAAACACATTTTGATTTAGACATAGCATTGAAAGTAGAATCGATCTTCGGTAGTGGATAGGCATCCCTCTTTATGACTTCATTCACCTTCTCATAGCACATGATGAAGTTCTTTTTTGATGTCCGAGGACCAGTTCTACTCTTTGTTCCTTCATGGCTTTTATCTCTGTAAGAGTCTCTCCTTGTTTTGCAAATTAGAGTTATCTGACTAACTGATGTATTGGTGCTGCATCTCCAGTATCAATCTTGTGAGATATTTTACTTTAATAACCTTAACCATGAGCTCAGCTGGAGATTTACCAGGTATGAATCTATGAGGGCACACTGGAGTATTTGTTGTGTGACAGCACAGTCAATAGACGTAATTTTATTTTTAACAAATCCTGATATGAACTGTGAAGTTATTTGAATGTAGTTTCATCTCGAATCCATAACTTCACATGAAGTCAGTACCGAACATACCCTCTTCCTTGAAGTCAGTTACCCACTCGACTCGTAATCCGAGGGTCGTGGGTTCGAATATCGGTCACACCAAACATGCTCGCCCTTTCAGCCTTTTGGAGTTGGTGGTGGATGGTGATGACTAGCTACCTTTCCTCTAGTCGTACACTACTAGATTATGGACGGCTAGCTTAGATATCCCTCGTGTAGCTATGCGCGAAATTTAAAAATAAAGCAAACCAGTTACCCATATATCATGAGGTGAAGAGATATGTCTTTCAATAAAAGTAGTTATAATATTGTTGTTTATTATTCCAACCTTTCACTATGGAAATGATTTTATAAACTAAGTTTTCATTGTACCTTCCCACCGTAGTTCACTGGTTTGTTGGTTGGCAAATGTCGACTTGCTCAACTAAGCGCTGGGACTGAATTTGTTACTGTCATGAGTGGATTAGTCCAAGAGGGTCATCCAATAGGAGTTAGCATAGCAGTAGTGGTAGTAGATGTAGATCAAATTAGTTCTTTTATTACATATCTGGTAGTAAATGGTGTTTTTTTGTGGAACGTTTACGCCAATGCAGAAAGAGGTGTAACTGATTCAATCCTTGTATTTAATAATTTATTTTATAAATGCTTTATTCTGTCTCTTATATGAATAGTGCTCCAATCATACTGTGTTTGTTGTATTCCAGCTGGCTTGAAGAACTCTAGATTGAGCGAAACCCGTCGTCAGCAATGGACATGAAAAATACGATGTGATTACAATACTATTTTTATATTTTATTTTAATTATTGAAAATCCCTAAGAGTCCAGATAAAGAGTGTAGTGTTTAAAAATGTAATAGGCCTGATACTAATGTCACATCACAAGCGTGATAACTGTCTGCTGTTAAGCACAAAACGACAAAAGGAACTATTTGTGCTGTGCTCACCACGAGCATTGAAACCAGATTTTTAGAGATTAGATCTCTAAGCTGTACTGCTAAGCATCTTTGGAGCGGTAAAAAATATATGATACAGGTCAACAACACTATATTTCCTACATACACTACTGATGAAGCCTTTCGCTCAATACCAAGGGTCAAAATTTTGACAGGAATAAATCAGTTATAGTAGTTGTTGAGATTATTTATATCACCAACTACTTAAATAACAACTCTCTGAGGTTCTTGAAGTGTAATTACTCATTATTATAAATTATATTTCACTTATAATTGATTAATGAATAAAAGTCCAGGCTTTTTTGACAGCTGATTTCATGTAGGTATGATATTATATTTAGGAGGGTCGGGTAGGCGATGCATTTTACTTTTTTAGTTTAGAATTCGTCCTCTCAAGCAGAGAGTTTGTTAATGTACAGTTACTTGTTAGTTATTTCTTTGAACTTTTTTAACAAGTTATTTGGTAATATCCCCTTTCTTTTGGTAACTTATCAAAAGATATACGTGGTTTTAAAAAAGTGAAGTGACACTGTGCGATGTTCGCTAAGTTCAATATAAGATAAAACAGATGACATTGTTAGTTATATGAATGGCTTGTGTATGTAAGTGAAGAGCTGAAAATAGTTGCAGAAGAATTTTATTCCCATTTAATATCACTATTATTTTAGTGAAATTTATAATTTTCTCTCCCAACCATCAGATAAGTCATATAAAAACTGAAACGAAAGTCAAGATGTCTGCTGTTTCAACACTTATAACTGGAAAATTTCGAGGTTGTTTGGTGGGCTCACTTTTGGGAGATTGTCTTGGAGCACCCTTTGAGGGAGATTTTCCTGTGTCCAAAACTGTTCTCACAAAATATTTCACAAATGTACTGACAAACGAAAGTGATAAGGGTATGTTTTGATGTTCATATTACTATTAGTTATTACATGGGGTAACGATGTAACGTAGTTATATAAATACGTAAATGTGCTTTAGGGACATTATTGGTCAGTCTAGGCTGTTCCATTTGCTTAACTAACTAAATTAAAACAACAACAACACTCAAAACCAACCCTTGTAATTTAAGTACTTTTAAATTTTCAAACCTTTTCTCTAATTAACAGCATTTACCACATTTAAAGATAAGCTATTCCAAGGTAAAGGTCAACCACCCTGTTAGTGTTAATGTTAAAAGGATATTGCTGAATGAGCTGAAGATGATTCCTGCCCTTCCAGAATTTGTACTTGTGTCCATAATCGTTCCATTTTCACTAGTTAATAGTAATTTATCATGAAAAAAAGATACATCAACATTATCAATTCTCTTTACAGTATTAAACACTTCAATCAGATACTCTTTTTTTTTTTCCATTACAGGTATCATTCTAGCAACCATTTACAATAATTCAATGTCCTTCCTAAGGTAAGAAGTCCAAGAGTGAACACAGTATGCTTAATCAGTAAATATGCCCTAATCATTGACTTATATGATGGAAATTATAACCTCTTTAGTCCTCTGCTGGTACAGCGGTAAGTTTACGGATTTACAACGCTAAAATAAGGGGTTCGATTCCCCTCGGTGGGCTCAGCAGATAGCTCGATGTGGCCTTGCTGTAAGAAAACACATGCATAACCTCTTTAGAATTGCACTCGGTATCTCTTTAGATACAACATAAAAAATTTCAAATAACTTAGTAGTTCAAATTCAAACCAAAACCAGTCAAATAGAGGCAGTAACAACACTTGTTTTAGTAGTAGCAGCACTAACCGAAGATCAGTAGATATTAACCTTTATTATAATCCTAATAATACAGTTAAGTTGTAGTAATATAATGTACTGATATAGTGAATTATTTTATTTACATTTTTTATATTATTACCGTTCGTACTGTTACTCACAAACTTTAGGTCCTAAGGAACCTCTGCTGTTTTGTAGTTATCCAATATGGGCAGTGTGTGATATATACAATTGTTTGATGAAATAGTAAATAACCTTGGCTACATTCTGCAACAGAAAGAAATAAGATGCTGGTTAGATTTACCATGTTCTGAATTAGAAGTGTAGAAAAATGTACAGATATTAGATGTGTACTATATAATAAATAATAACATCTGGTCAAAGTTATGTACTTAGAATTTGGCCATGAGTGTAGATAATTAAATATAGTTTGTTATGTTTCTACTTATAAAAATTAATATACATTTTTTTTTCAGTTTGGTATCTTTGCTGTTAATGTTACTTCCAACCACAAACACAATAAAATATGAAATTTGCTAAGCTTAAGAAATTTAGATTAGTTCAAAATAGAAGTTATAAGTTAACAATGCAGTTAAATCTTTATAATACTGGCACATGTAAATGAAATAAGTGTAGTTATAACTTGTATAGTAAGGAACAACATGTAAAAGTAGCATATATTAAGGAGCACTAAAAACTAGTTCCTGTCTTAAATAACCTAGTAATACTTTAATAATATTAATAGTAATACATTTTGTTGGGTTGTTCATGTTTGGACTTGTCTTCTTACCTTTCAAAATTTGTATTAAATGGCAGAATGTAACAAAAAGTACTGTTTGTTGTAGGTTGTACACTTTTTTGTCTCAAGAAACATATAATTTCATTCAGATGTAGGATTTCACCACTTTGTGCATATTTTTTTTTATACAGAAATAAGCATTTATAGTTTTAAGTTTCATATTTATGATGTAATTTAACAAAAAAGTGTTTACACAAGCATATGTGGTTTTCCCACCCTCTAGGACCTCTAAAGCCATATACAGATGACACAGCAATGACCAGATCAGTTGCTCAATCTTTGATTGAAAGAAGAATGTTGGATTGTCAGGATATGGCTAAAAGGTATGTAGTTGATTTCTGAAAGAACGTTTCCTTGGTGAAAGACCAGTTCTTTGCATTTATATACAAGACAACATTGTAAATTTGTAATGTATGAATGCTAGGGCATGTTTTATTCTTGTGGTAGTTCATGGTTGTTTGAATGGACTATTGTTTGATTGTGTATTATGAATTTTTGTTCATTATACTATTAAAAAATTTGATAATAGGTTAAACATTGTTATTGTACTAGTTTTGTTTCTAAACTTTTGTATATTTGAGTAAATGTAAAACCTTCTAATAATGTATTCATTATACACCTCTATATAAAGCTGTGATTAATTCTTTGACTAAACAGTGAAGTGACTTATTAAGATACATTATTTTAGAACATTTTGTCAGTTTATTAT
Source organism: Tachypleus tridentatus (assembly GCF_004210375.1). NCBI lineage: Eukaryota > Metazoa > Arthropoda > Merostomata > Xiphosura > Limulidae > Tachypleus > Tachypleus tridentatus. Next base: position 153,689,848 of record NC_134832.1, on the reverse strand, counting down.
TATCTAGATATGACTGTATTTTTAAAATTTACCTTACATGTGTATATAAACTTCTGTAACAACTGTAACAACCAGTTGTATATTCTCTCACAGAAATAAATATGGCTACATGTACAGCTATGTCATAGCATTAGTAATGCAATATTAATAATCACGACAAGTTCGAGCTATGAAAGGCATTACGTTCACAAACACAAGGTTGATGTTTATCAGCCAGTTGTAGAAAGATGTTATGTTAATTAATGACAAATGTGTAGAAATCTTAAAACTTGTAATCGTAAATGATGTTAAATGAATATTCAGTAATTTGATAATGAGCTACCACTAATATAAGTAAGGCTGGTATACCAATTACCATTGTATCATAGCATTAAGTAAGGCTGGTATACCAATTACCATTGTATCATAGCATTAAGTAAGGCTGGTATACCAATTACCATTGTATCATAGCATTAAGTAAGGCTGGTATACCAATTACCATTGTATCATAGCATTAAGTAAGGCTGGTATACCAATTACCATTGCATCATAGCATTAAGTAAGGCTGGTATACAATTACCATTGCATCATAGCCATTGTATCATAGCATTAAGTAAGGCTGGTATACCAATTACCATTGTATCATAGCATTAAGTTGTTTACAGTAATGAGAGATATGGCATCAGATTTTCATGTCATTATATTTATTACAGTTTAACATGTTCTATCACATAAAGTATAAATCTATGTGGTATAATTTTTATAGCAATATTTTAATAGTATGCAATTCCACACTAAAGTTATTCATTATGAACTGAACAAATGAGTTGAATCATGCTATTCAGTTTATAACAGATAATAAATAATTTATGAGAAAATTATTTTAAACAACTGAAAGAAAATTTACTATTTATCCTATTTTAAGTGTTTTTTTTACATTTAACTTAATAAAAACACTTAAAGCTGAATGTTTGGAAATTACCCTCATCTGTTTGACTTATTTATAAACAGCTGGTAGACAACTTTTAGAGAGGGTGATGAGAAATGTGAACTACTTTTGATCAGTTGTTTAGTTCTCATAATACCTGTTTTATTGTAATTCTAAGCCTAATCTCATACTTTCTCAAGCCATGCCAGTGTTAAATATGTGAAATTGAGGTATCCAGAAAAGTTTGAGTATTGAAGCCAACCATTATTGTTTTTAACAAATTTATATGGTTTTAATAGTAATTGTAAATTCAGGATGAATTTAGATGTTTTTTTTAGAATTTACATTACAAGTAATTTTCATGTAATTTAAAGGACAAATGATAATGAAAACTGGTTAAATTATCTGCATTACATACAATAGGTTTTTAAAGATGTATTATTTTTTCAGAAATGAAATGTATGTATTAAAGATACATTACACACTTAATCCTTTCATAATGGGTCACAGTTCAAAGGCTGTTTTCTTGTTTGTTGACCTGCTTTCAAAAATTTATTAAACTGCTATTTTTCTGAATTTATGTTTATGTTTGGAATCAAATTGTAGATTATAATTCAAACTTTAATATTATGTATGAGTTAAATATAAAAAAACCACTCAAATGTAGATTTTAATGAGTGGTGGTATGTTAAATGTAGTGCTGTTTGAAATGTCAGAATACTAAGTCTTTAGTTTTGTACAAATCAGGAACTCAAATTACTGATATTATTATGCTAGAATGTGAAAGAAGAACATTGTATCTTTTTATTTTGCTGACTGGCCCTGTTCAATTCTTTCCATTTTTGGAAATGGTCCCTTATATACACTTATTTCAATATATGACATGTGAGTAACCAATCAACAGCTTAGAATGTCCACAGAATGGTTTTCCCCACCATTTTAATCTTTCAAAAAGGTATGCATTCTTTTGATCCAAGATTTCAGTGAGGTAGATTGTCTTTGGTCTGCTTGAATTTTCATATTCTTTAAAATCTAATATATCTTAGTTACTAAGCTTAATAAATTGTAGTGTAATTCTGTGATACGAGTGTACTTATTTATAATTTTTTATTATTCATCTGTGTGTGTTTCTATTGTTTGGTATCCTCCATGTGTGAAATTTCAAAAGGTGTAGCGACCTATGTTTAGTGGTAGCTGAGTGTACTTATTTATAATTTTTTATTATTCATCTGTGTGTGTTTCTATTGTTTGATATCCTCCATGTGTGAAATTTCAAAGGCATAGCGACCTATGTTTAGTGGTAGCTGAGTACAAAGGTCATAACAAGAAGAGATAATTGTTTGTTTTACTTCTTGACTTATTGTTCTGTATTTAAAAATATAAGTTTAATAATTTGTTACTAAACAATAATAACCTATACACATATATATGTGTGTAATAATTGAAATATAAACTCATTAATCATCTATTCTACTTTCATCTTAAGAATAAGAAAGGGGAGATGTTAGCCTCATGAATTATTCTAAAATGGTGCCTGTCTTCCTATTTTAAACCTTTGTCAATGCAACTTATATAATGTTAGCTAGGCATGACTGGAAAGTCAGTATAATAAAAAAAGTAATAAATATATGTGTAAATATGTAGTGTTATGAGACTTAAGATACTTAATCTAAATATTTGTATTTTTCTGTTATAATATGTAGTCATTCTAGCATGAGAAAAGCATAATTTATATTTCTAATTTTTTATGATGGTTATGAGTTTGGTCAAGTGACAGATCCCACGTAGCTAGAGTATAGAAAATTACAAAATATAAAGTCTTACTGAAAACATTTTAAATGTATTTAAGAGGTTTTATAGATTACACAAATAATATTTAAGATTTTTGAGATGAATAACAGTTTTTTTTAATCATAACATGAAATTGCTTTGCACTCAGTCTTGTAATGAAACAGACTTTATTTTAATGAACAAATCTTTAGTAGAAATATTTCAGTAAGAAATCTGATTCTTACATACAAAATACTTGAAGATGCACACGCTGTATCAAAAGTTGTTGTTCAAATACCTAACCTGTGGAAGTGTGTAGACAAACTTGTTTGTATTATACCAAGCCCATTCCCAAAGGGTTAAGAAGGTAATGTATCCTTGTTTTTTAACAATTAAAGTCCATGCTAATTCTACTCTTCCATCACCACCAAGTATAAAAATAGCCACATAACTAAATTAGAAATAGAATGGCCCCTCTAAAAACCTGTTTGAAGACTTCAGTTTTCATGATTCTCAGTTTCAATTCTCATAAAATAATGTAATTTTATAGGAGTTATCATCATTAGTGCATCCAGTGCCTTGTAGTTTTAAGAATTATAGTGTTGCAGTTATGACAGTGCCTGAGAAGTCACTTAGCTTGGTCAGTAAACTTCTCACAAATTTGTATCTGTCTACTTACTGGTATAATGTAATGAATAATACTTTTTGTTCTTTAGTTTAAGAAAAGTTCGGATATCATATGCCAAGGTATAGCTAAACTAAATAAATATGGTAACAAGAGAAATGTAAAGGGACAGCTTTTAATGAATAATTATTAGATATATTTAGGTAGTGTATGATTAATGAATAATTATTAGATATATTTAGGTAGTGTATGACCTGACAATTGAAATTTTGAGCAAAATACCATTTATTCTTATTTTATATTTTTATAATAATGAAACTGATTCACTAGGGGGCTTAATTCAAACGGTCCTGTTGCAACTGCATGCCTTATGCTACTGTTCCATTTTCATTTTTCATTATGATTTTTCAACACATTATTTTAATTGAAATGTCAGGAATTGGGATTAATTTTATTTTTGGTAGAAGATCTTTATCAATATTGATTCTTCAAAAAATTGAAAGTATTGATGATTCTACAGGGTGTTCGGAAAGTCACTGTGCAGTTTTGTAATCATATTTTATTCAGTCTATTTCAAGCCAGCAACTGATAGCGGTGTTTAGAGACAAAATAAGAAGGATCCAAGCCTGTATTGATGCCAACGAGGGGTCACTTTCAACATTGTTTATAATTGTCATTCATATTTACCTCCTGTATTCTATATTGAAATTCTTTAATAAATATATAAGTGACTTTCCGAACACCCTGAAGTATTAGAATAATCTCATCTTCAGATCAAACTAATTCAAAACTCTGATTGATTTATTAACCTTTCCTTTACATTTTGAATATGTTATTGTTCAAGTTTTATTTCTAGTGTATTGTATGTTTAATAATTTAATGTGTAAGTGGGTTTAAAAGTAAAGGAGTCAGAGATTTATTTTTTGTTGTTATTGTATTTATTATTATTTCATTGGAATTTTATAGGTTTACAGAGGAATATTTCAAGCAGCCTAAACGAGGGTATGGATTTAATGTTGTTGATGTGTTTAAAGCATTAAAAGCAAGAAATTACGATAATGTATTTCAACCAGCAAAGGAGTTGTTTTCTGGGTGCGGTTCATATGGCAATGGAGCAGCCATGCGGGTGGCACCTGTAGCATTGTTTTGTTATAAGCAGGATAAAGAAACCCTTATAAAGGTAAGACTTGTTCATACATTGATGACTAGTCATGTAGTCACTTTATGATAACAACAACTGAATAATTGTAAGTATGTGCCAAGTTTCAAAAAGCTAGTTGTTTATTATAAAATTTACTTCTTTCAGATGTGTACATAAAATACAAGAAATTTTTATTCACATACTTTAGTTCTTAATATTAGCTAAAAGTATGTAATAGAAATTTTTATTCATCTTGGTTCTTTGAACTGAAAGAAAGGATATGAAGTTCATGCAGAGAAGTTTAAGTTAAACAACCATCTCATGAGAAAAGTATATTGTTTTACTTTGTAAGTCAGTAGCTTTCTGTGTAGAACAGTGGTGCCCATCCTTATTTTATAGAACACACCCTATCAATTATGTCTTGTTACCTCCTTCATCGTATATTAGAATGAAATAAGTCTTAAGATAGTACACAGTAGAAGCCAAACAGTTGCAGTTTACTCACTAGTTTAGTGTAAAACATGGACTTGAACGTGGGATAAGGTGAAGTCCATTTTTGGCTGAATTGTTAATGCAGCAACATAGAAATTACACTGTATTTAAAAGTGAGATTGCAGAAAATACAGACTCTCCACACCTGTCTCCATTCCTGATGTCACACATTTTTATGTCAACAAGGTTCTAAAATATTAAGGGATGTGGCCTTCTATATGAAATCACTTTTCCCTTTAGGTTTGGTTAAGATATCCCCTATATTGTTGGGTTTATCACTTCCTCCACTTCATCCAGATTTGTTTCTCTTCCCTGATGCTTTCCTTCAGTGTTGAGGTGTGTGGGTCATTCAGCAGGAGGCTTTAGGACAAACGTCTATGGACTAAGGGCTTAACCATCTTAATGTCTTGGTTTTCCTGGCAGTACAACATATTGGTTCACTTTCTTCCTCTAGTCTGGATTTGATTAAGCATGTTTCATTTCAAATATTTGATGATGGCGGCTTATTTCACTTGCCAAGGGGACATTCATTCTTGTTCCCTTTGTGGTAGACAGTGAATCTCTTTTGTCCTTTGCCATATATTTTTAACCAGTGTTGAACCAGTCAACACAAATCTCCCACCTGTTTGATTAAGGTGTACCTGTTCCTCCTCACTCATTTTCATTTTGTTGCACTACGTCAGTGTTGTGGCTAAAAATGTGTGCCCTTGTTAGTTGTTCTGCTTCTTACTATTGCACTATCTCTCAAATGTCTTTATGCCGAGGATATTATTATTGTGTAAGGTTGTTCTGGTCTGTTTGATTTTGATGGGGACATATGTGTATTTCATTCTTCTCACATATGCTATGTTTGCAGATTGGTGGTAGGATTTCTCTCTTCAATTGGCTGAACTTGTGGTAAAGACAGTATGATTCTCTTTCCTACCTCTGCATGGGTGTTGGTTTCTGGCAGTTGATTTACTAACAGTATGATCCACATTCTATCTCCATATGGATGTCAGTTCCCAATGGTCAACCTTTAGATGCAAATGACCAGATGTGTTGGGTCTGTTTTGCCTTAGCCATACTTTACACCCTATTGCACATTGAAATTGCTAGTATATCATGGTTGGGATTGTCTTTCATTTCAATGTGCTCCTCAGAATGTTTTGTCCCGATCTGTCACACATTTTCCATCTCTGGTGAAGAGTACTTGTTTCATCTCCTGTGTGTAATCTTCTTGTTTGACAATGTCCTTCAGATGCTTCTACTTTGTCCCTTACACAGGTTACACCACTATCTAATGTGGGATTGTCAACTGAGTGCTTACATGTCTGCCTATGCTCAAAATAGTAGTTGGATATAATAGCATAAATGGAGTAATGTGAGTCACGCGTGTTTATGTGGGACTTCTATTGGTAGAGGTTTGTTACATGGTAATTTGCATGTGAGAATCAGTTAAACCATGTGAATTGAGGGTTGTGTGGCTTGCTGCATGCAAACAATTTTGCAAATAGAAGGCAGTACTGAACAAAAATAGTTATTTATGTGAGCAGAAGTAAATAGTTGTCAAAAATACATTTTCAGTGTAGGAAAATTATAACTATGGAATCTGTGCATGAGAATGATCATAGACTATATTTGATAGAGTGTTTTATTGATTGTAAGGGTTTTGAAGAATACAGTGATATTTATTATTTAAGAATTGTTGTATAAATAGTTGAACTTGTACCAATGAATAATTGAATATATTATGTCCACCTACAAGATAAATAAAAAAAAAGGTAATTTAAAACCTGCAAATAGGGATTGTAAAATAAGTAAGGAACAAATGCTGAAGGTACTGTAGACATTTTGGCTTCATGTTACCTGGAATTGTATTTAATGTAGTCAAGATAGGAGTTTGATTAACCTGAAGATGACCTAAGAAGGTAGAAACATTGTTTTGTATTTTATTCTAACTAATTTTAATATCCATACCAGCCATCTTGAGAATACAGGATAGAAGTTTGTAATTTGAGTAAATAAGGTTTACAGTATCTTGGGCTTTGTTTTCGAATTTTTCTTTATGACCACTAGTTGAAGGTTTTTAAATTACCAGTTTTATATGTCTTGTTTGCTGTGTTTTCTATGCTCAACAATGGGTAAAGGATTACTTGATATAGTACCTGACTTAATACATTGTAATGAATCAACATTACTAGGTTTCAAAGTGTTGTTTGAACGTTTACTGTTTAAGGTTGTTTTTGCTCAAACATACCACTAGGGTTTTGTGCAATTTCTTGTGATTTCTATTATGAACCAGTGTCGTGGTTCATAATATTATCAGTATTGAATGTCTGAGTAATATATTATAAAAAAATTTACTGGGTGTTAGGCCCAAGAAATAAAAAAA